>NC_134358.1:213576951-213604451 GCF_048569485.1 Anomaloglossus baeobatrachus | reverse complement strand
CATTCTCTGACGAAAGCAAAGTTTGAAGGAGAAAATTATTATTTCAAGTAGAAATCATTATTTGTAACATAGTTAATATCTGGACTATATTTTCTATTCATTATGCAACTCATTTGATTTTTGAACAGCGCGTGTGTGTGTATATGTATATGTGTATATATGTGTGTGTGTGTGTGTGTGTGTATGTGTATATATATATATATATATATATATATATATATATATATATATATATATATATATATATATATACGTGCGCACACACACACTAGCTGTACTACCCGGGTTAATAACTGCTGTTAACAAAATAGAATGTATTAACAGAAATGTATTCTGCACACAAAAAACACAAAACAAATAGAAATGTATTTATTAAATTGCTGCCTATATTAACCAATCAGAGCTCAGATTAATTAACTGTAGCAAAATAGAAGCTAAGCTGTGATTGGTTGCTATTGGCAGCCTGATAAATCTCCAGGCAACAGAAAGCCCTCCCCCTTGACAGTATATTAGCTCACACATACACAAAATAGACAGGTCATGTGACTGACAGCTGCCGTATTTCCTATGTGGTACATTTGTTGTTCTTGTGGTCTGGCTACTTATTAATCAGATTTTTATTTTTGAAGGATAATACCAGACTTGTGTGTGTTTTAGGGCGATTATGTGGCGAGGTTGGTGTATGTGTGGTGAGATGTGTGCTGAGGGTGGTATATGTGTTCAAGTACGTGGCGCATTTTGTATGTGTGTTCATATCCCCGAGTGTGGTGAGTATCCCATGTCGGGGCCCCACCTTAGCAACTGTACGGTATATACTCTTTGGCGCCATTGCTCTCATTCTTTAAGTCCCCCTTGTTCACATCTGGCAGCTGTCAATTTGCCCCCTAACACTTTTCGTTTCACTTTTTCCCCATTATGTAGATAGGGCAAAATTGATTGGTAAATTGGAACGTGCGGGGTTAAAATTTCGCCTCACAACATAGCACCCGGCGCTGCCCGGGATAGCAACTGTCTCTCTATTTCTCTTCCATTCTCTGTCTGTCTTCCCCTCTGTATATATCTCTCTGTCTCTCTATCTCTTTCCCTGTCTGTCTCTTTCCCTGTCTGTCTCTTTCCCTGTCTGTCTCTTTCCCTGTCTGTCTCTTTCCCTCTCTTTCCCTGTCTGTCTCTTTCCCTGTGTCTGTCTTTTTGTCTGTCTCTTAACCTGTCTCCTCTCTTTCCCTCTCTTTCCCTGTCTGTCTCTTTCCCTGTCTGTCTGTCTCTTTGTGTCTGTCTCTTACCCTGTCTATGTCTGTTTCTTAGCCTGTCTGTGTCTGCCTCTTTCCCTGGCTGTATTGTGACATGCCAACATTCCATATAAGGGCATGGCTGCGCATTCTTCTGAAGTTCTGGCTGCACTGTGGCTCCCCGCTCCATTCGCTTTAATGGAGGCAGGATAGCCTATGACTCTCTCGGGGTCCAGAAGTGTGAGTGTGCAAAATTTTGTGGCTGTACCTCCGACGGTGCAGATGCCAATCCCGGACACACACACACACACACACACACACACACACACACACACACACACACACACACACACACACACACACACCCTTTATATATTAGATATTTATTATAGTTTTCTGGTAATTAGGTGAAGAAATTTGCATGTAGCCACAGAAGTGATTAGTATGAACTCTGTACTCTTGAACTGTTTTTGCCACAAGCATGGTTTTCAATGCGTTTATTACAAATTGTTGTTCTATTCGATATTAAAGGAGTTTTCCACTATTCTGACAACCCCTTCTCAATCCATATGTTTCCCCCTTTTAAAATGACACTTCTACTCCCCTCGAATGCCGACGCTGTTCTAGCTAGCGGTGTCGGCACTCACTCTACCGGAAAACGCGTAACAGTCTTGCGTTATGTGAGTCCGACAGCCAATCATGAGCTGCTTCAAACTCCCCGCCTTTTGGATGTATCACATATATCCGGAGGAAGAGAGAGCAGTAGCACTCATTTCCATTTGATAGGATTTGTGCATGTGACCTTATCTTGCCGCGATGCCAATTAACGGTATTGAACTGTACCACATTTCTGACGGATCCGGCATTGCGGCAGAATACCGCTGATGTGAAGCCGGCCTTACATGTGTTCGCTAGTAAAGAAAATTAATATTTACTGCTCCCCACGACCATAGTGCCAACCACCTCTTGGCATCGATTTCTGTGCCAAGAGCTGGGCGGGATTCTGGGTGTGTGGAGCAGTGAATATTTATCGTCTGTAGTCACGGACATGCGTGTTCACCCCAGCTGCTGAATTTTTGCTGCTGCAACGAACTGGTTCTGCGACCCACTGCGCCGCTGGCCACCTCAGCTTTCCCTAAACACTACATTGAAACAAGTACATCTGGCCAACAAAATAGGCCTCCCCCCCACTTTTGTGCTAAAATAGGAGGAAGGGGGGGGGGGGGAGTCTTATTGTTCAAAAAATATGCTAGAATTTTCTGCATTAAAAAACATCCTCCAGCTACTGCATGAAATTAAGACTATAGGAGGTTAAGACCATGGGTGCTATAGATATGTGATACCACTATGTATTTGGCCACTTACAGACAAAACTGTTATTCACTTTTGTAGAAATAGCAAGCAGAAATCACTACACTGACATTGCAATAAAAAGTCTCAGCCAGATGATGTCATGACTTGACAGCTTCTAATAGTTCTAAGTCCCATATTATTTAAAAATGAATGTAAACTGATCATTGTGGTCATTAATAAAAGGGTTACAGGAAATACATTAGGGGAAACGTTTCCTGAATCTTTGAAGATTTAATTCCCTTAATTATCTTTTCTGAGAATGCCTTCAGAACCACGCCTCCAGGTCTATCACCATTCTCAAGGTCCATCAGCAGTTTTCCATTTAAGCACAGCGGTATAACATCTTTACATTTTTTATTATAGTGAGAGAGACATTAAATCTGGTTGAGGCATTATAGGCCATGCAGCTGCTGCCACCTGTAGCACGTTACCATTGCAGATTTGCACAGTAATATGTTTTATCAGATTCGGTGCACTATAATCCAGATTATATTCTCTAAAACATGTTTTTGCATAAATCTGATTTATAATAAATTGCTAGAGTATAATGTTGCAAAATGGTCTCACTTCAAAATACAGAAGCCACACAAGAATTTTTGCATCCTTTTTTAATGATAACACAAGGCTAGATTTTTATTCCACTTTTTTCTTTTGCTGATATTGGGGAATATTGGAGGAAAAATAAATGTAAAATAAATTAAAAATAAAAATAGTGGTGGACCACTACACTACATTTAAAAATATGTCCCTATTCTGTAGCAAATATTTTTATGTATTGGACACTTATTTTATGAGGCAGAGATAGTAATAGCGATTTAGATTGACAGTGAAATTTTTATTTATTTACCTGCTCATTTTTATTTAGATTTTATTTTACATATTGTGCACCTATAAGATCATAAAAGACCTTTGGGGGAGTAAGAGGTGGAGTAAGAATTTTTTATTTTCAACTCGTTACCTTTGTAACTGGGGCTTGAACATTGGCCCCAGTTATAAGGGAAATGGAGCCTCCTGCCTTTATAGCAAAGGTATATGGGTCTACTACAACTCTGCAGCTCCTGCTCCCTCACTCTTCACTGCGATCACATGACTGCTGCGTATAGAGGAGAAAGCATTGGCAGTGCTTACTATTACTGCATGCACAGCACTTCTTTTTAGCGGTATATATAGCAACAGAGAAGGCACAGACTATAATAAAAACAGTCTGTGCCTAATCTGATTTCCAAATCCCTGCTTTCTAGAGTCACACAATTGCATCTAGCTGCAATCCTATGCAGTGACATTTTAAGTCTGGACGTTTAAAGTATGTCAGCAGTTTGGAAGAAGATAAAGGGGTTGTCCACTACACGGACAACCTCTTCTTAATCTGTAGGTTTCTCCCTTTCAAAATAATAACATATACTCGCCTCCAATGCAGGCGGTATAAATCGACTCAGCCGCTCAGCGATATTCTGCCGCAATGCCGGATCCGTCAGAATCAGAAATGTGGTACAGTTCAATACAGTTAAATGGCATAGCGGCAAGATATGGTCACATGCAGCCGCATGTGACCTTATCTTGCCGCGATGCCAATTAACGGTATTGAACTGTACCACATTTCTGACGAATCCGGCATTGCGGCAGAATATCGCTGATGTGAAGCCAGCCTAATCGACTCAGCTAGCGGCTTCCTGCAGTGGCTGGGGCAATAACTTTTGTCTACTATTAAAGAAAATAAATATTCACTGCTCCCCACTCCCATAGTAAACATTCATTTTGGATTAGCGGACAGTTGACGTCAGTATGTGACTGGGGGCAGTTACGTTAGAGAGTTACGTCATGCGCTGCCCATATGTTACACGCCAAATTCTGTTATCTGCTTCACAAGAGGACTCTGCACACCAGAGGAATGGAGGGAAGGGGAGTAGAATTTTTTTTTTTTGTGTCCTACATAAAGGAAGGCATATATACTAGGAAGGGCCCATGATGGGGGACATTTATCTATTAAGGACATGTATACCAGGATGAGCCCATGATTGGGATCCTATATACCAGAATTAGGAACATACATACCAGGATGGGAATCATATATACCAGATTAGACCACAATGTCACAAATGTTTCTCATATGTTGGATTTTCTGTTGCTGGTAGCAGTTCACATGTGGCATGTTTGCAGACATTAACGCAAATTGCACGTGATATTTACCTTAGACGTCAATGCACGTTTCGTGTTACATGCAACTTATCTGCAACTTGGATATTTTATTTACAACAAAATCAGATCTGAAAAATATTACGTATCTCAACAGCAAGTCGCAGACAAGTTGCACAAATGTGTTTTTTGTTTTTTTTTTGTTTTTTTTTGTTTTTTTTTTGAGGGGGGGGGGTTGTGTGTGACTTTACAGGGAGTGCTGTTGCACAATAAATCTGTTTATTGCTAGGCTTATAAAGACACATTTTCTTAATGGCTATATATTTGGGAGCTAGACAATTCATTCAATATTATTTGGTGTAAAGTGTGAACAGTTAAAAAATAATCTTTTTCTTATATTTTTATGTTTGCAGCAAAGAAAAAAATATGTAAATTACAGGGCTTTGGGTATATACATATGTAACCCAAAACAGTGCCAAAAAATTACATTTGTCCCAGATTAAGCAAAACATCATATAAACCACAACAGTGGGAAGAAAAAAAAGCTATGGCTACTGAAAAGTGGAGCGGCAAAATGGAAAACAAATGGCCGGTCATTAAGGCCACTATAAGCCTGGTAATTAAGAGGTTAAAAAATAACCTTGAAATTCATTGCTGTTTTTGCAAACATTGGAAAATGCTGAAAAAAAAAATAAAATATCCGTCTGAAGGAGCTCTATGAGGAGCGTACTATTTGATATCTGTCTGTCAGAGCTATTTAATTTCTTGTATTAATATATTTCCCGCAGTGGTATTTTGTCATTCTGTGTCATCATGACATTTAATGCCAGCAGCAAATCAGGATTCACAATAAGTTACATTTCTTTCATAACAACATGTTCGGTACAAGGTCCAGATTTATGCTCTTAGCCGTGTATTTTTTTTTTTTCTTACTAATAGTCCTTGCTGTAATATTGCATTATTATTACATTCTGTCTGGCAAATTGATTGCTTTACTTGTATATACGCAACCTTATATAAAGCAAGAAAACAGCTGAAGTAGAATAAAGCAAAAAGGAGTACTGTAACCTTGAGTCAAGTTATTAGAGAAAATCTTCACGATGGCAAAGCATATTTTTTTAAGTATTTATTGGCCTCAGAGAAAAGATTATTTTCTGTATAGTAAGCATTTAAAGTGCACGAATTCTTTATGCTTAAAGGAGTCTACAGTATATTTTATACAGTTTGTAAACAAAATAAGCAGAAAAATACCGTAGTTGTCCAGCACTCCTCCAAAGATAAGTTGAAAACTACAATTTATTTTTTTTTAAGTACGAAAAATATAAGTGCAAAACTACAAGCATATGTGTTGGACTCGTACGTGTTACAAATCTAGTCCTTGGATTCTTAATCTTTCCTTAAGTATATACTGACTACATGCACTACACTGACTCCGTAGACCAAATGACAATTTTTCCGTGGGGCGAGCTCAATTCTCAAACTTTATTTTACAAACTGTGAAGGCAAAAGAAAATTAGAGCTTTCTAAAACTGGCAGGTATAATTTCAATCCAAGGTGTAGTTTTTGTTTTTGTTTCCTTAATGGTGTGTACACACTTTAACAATTACTGATTAGAACTTCAGATGATCAGATTCAATCAATAATTTCCTCATTTTATTCGGTGTTAGCAATGATTGCAATCTGTATACAAATCCTTTTTTTGTCCAAAATGTATAGGGTATGTTGTTTGACCATAGGCACTGGATAGCAATTAAACCTTTTGGCTAACAGAATTCTCTTGATCTCATTCATTAGCATAAATGTTCAATTCAGCCAAAGTGATTTTAATAGAGCAGGAATAAGCCATTGCCAGAATACTTTTGTTACTTCTGACTAGGTGGCACATGTTAGAGTCAAAACTGTAAGATTTCTCTTTTCTTCAATGATGCACACCTAATTCTTGGGCATGTCTTGGATTTAATGACTCCTTATGAAAAATTAGAGGGATCTGTCACCATATGTTCTTCTAATGAACTGAAGAATTAGAGGTTGTTCAGCCTAGAATGAAAAGTCTGCAGTCACTTAAAAGCCCCCGTCACATTTAGCGACTTACCAGCGATCCCGAAAACGTTGCGACCTGATAAGGATCGCTGGTAAGTCGCTGGTGAGATGTCACACAGTCAGACCTTACCAACGACTCAGTAATGATACAGGTCACAGTAGCGACCTGTATAACGCTCTCTACTGTCATTGGGACCCTGTCACACAGTGTCAAACATAGCGATGCGTCCTGCCCAGTAGGATATCGCCTTTCAAGAAAATGGTCCCAACCATTCAGCAACGGCTAGCAATATCACAGCAGGGGCCTGATCGCTGGTAGGTGTCACACATAATGAGATTGCTGCTTCGTCACGAAACCGTTAACGCAGCAACGATCTCATTAGCTATCTTGTTAGCAATCTCATTGTGTGTGACGGGGCCTGAAGACTTGTGAATGCTCCCAACGCAAACACTATGCTCTGTGAGGATTTGCTGGTGTTAAGGCCCCGTTACACGCTACGATTTTATCTGACGATATGTCGTCGGGGTCACTGTTTTCATGACGCACTTCCGTCGTCGTTAGCGGCGTCATTGCGTGTGACACGTACAAGCGACTCTGAACTAATGTAAAAGTAGGGAAAATCGTTGATCGTTGACACGTCGTTCATTTTCAACATATTGTTCGTTGTTGCGAACGCAGCAGACATATTGCTACATATGACACCCTGCCAACGACGACCAACATCGTTAGTGCGTCCGTCATCAGCGACGCGGGCATGTCGTTACGAGCAATGCTCCACGCCTCCTCCGCTCTGATTGGTGTCACGCCAGGGTGTATGCTATGAACAATTATACGCCTCTGTCGTTGACGGAATCGTTGGCAGGAATGCTGTGCGATGGTGTCCACACGACCGCCTTGGTCAAACAATATATCGCTGAACGATGTAGTGTCGTTTGTGAGATTGGTACGTGTGACCACTACAAAACTACCTATGAGCGATCTCGGCAAATCGTAGCAACAATCTGGGCGTGTCACATCGCTAACAAGATTGCTAGCGATATCGCAGCGTGTAAAGCAGCCTTTAGAGCCAGGAATAGCGGCCAAGAATGTGAGATGCCTACTGCCAGACAGAACTTGACTAGTGAGCGCAAAGTGAGGCTGTGCCTACTAGACAAGGACTGTCTTGCTCAATACACTTCCATTGAGTGAGGCCGAGCCTAGTCTAGACACTTGTATTGAGTAGGGCTGCATGTCATCTAGACAGTTGTATTGAGCAGCGCTGCATCTCATCCAGACAGTTGTATTGAGCGAGGCTGCTCCCCGTCTAGACACTTCTATTGATGAAGGCCACGCTCAGTCTAGACATTTGTATTGAGCGAGGACACGCTTAGTCTAGACCCCTGTATTGAGTGAGGCCGTGCTGCATCGAAAAACTTGTATTGAGCGAGGCCGCGCTTCGTCTACACACTTATATTGAGAGAGGCTGCACTCCTTCTAATGGGTGTGTTTGGAGTATTTAGAAGTCTGCAGTCACACAGTGACTGCAGACTTTTCAGGCTAGAGCGGACAACCCTTTTAAATTCTAAATTCATGTAGCATCTTACTGACATTTCATTGTATTGGTGTGGAATATTGAGTTTATGTGATCATTGGAATCCAAGATTCATATATTTTGGTATGGCCTTATTTTTCCAGTGGTTGCTAGATTGTCCTACAGATGACATGAATTTGCAACCATTTTTTTGTGTGCTGGCTTTTGAGCACCTGCAATGTTGTCATAAGTCATTAACGTTTGTCAGTTGTAGAGAGCACCACTCCATCACAAGGTGACACAGCTATAAAGCTTTTTAGCTTGTGTACTGTATGTGCATGGATATATTTTGATTCTAAATGCCATAAAGCAGAATTTCACTAATCCAAATTTATGCAGAAATATGAATTACATAACAAATTGCTAAACTCTAGTGGAACCTAAGAAATCAGCACTTGTATATAATATATATAATGTATATTCATTACTGCTTTTTAGTATTTGTATTCATTTTATCTTGAACAGTTTAGAAAATAATTCAGCAAGCTAATAATGACAGATGTTTACTACTGTCCTAAGAATGAGCTGTAGCCCTGCCCAGGCTATTATTCCCTAATTTAACAGGCAGGGATACTTATAATGAATGTATACCAAATTGAAATTGTAGGTATTGAGATTTTTGAAATATTGCAAGAGCTATTGCAAGACCCTCTACAAGCAGCCATTGTATGCTATTCGTTTGTGAGGAAAGCTTCAGTAACAAGACTATTGCTGACCCCCTTTAGGCTCCTAGACACATTAAGGGTAGAGTTGAGCACGGTTCGAGGTTCTCCAGTTCACGGCTCGAGTGATTTTGGGGGCTGTTCTAGATCGAACTAGAACTCGAGCTTTTTGCTAAATCTCGATAGTTCTAGATACGTTCGAGAACGGTTCTAGCAGCAAAAAGCAGGGCGTTTTACAGCTACAGTGTGCAGGAGCCATCGCTGGCAGCCTGCCAGAAGCTGGTAACCAAGATAAACATCGGGTATCCAAGCAAAGCGCTTTGGTTAGTAACCCGATGTTCATCCTAGTTACGTGCAGGAAGCCCACACTTCCTCGCTCAGCTCACTCCACCCCCTCCTGCACGTGGCATGTACACACACACACACACACTCACACTCACGTGTCCCCAGCCATGCAGTCCACGACACGGACGTCCTCCTGGCACTCTGCACACATGGTCCCGCTCGGCTTACCTGCGGTGATGAAGTCCCGACCTCAGCGCTGTCACTGTCCTCCGCTTGTCACATAACCTTCTCTCGCTTCCGACCCGAGACTGACTAGCGGTGACGTCACGGGCCTCCCGCGATACTTGGCTGTGAAGGCGGCGGTCATTGAACTCAGTGACAGGTGCTGTCAGCAGTGCAGGAGATCAGCGCAGGTAATGTACCTCGCTGACAGCAGCACTTGTCATCCCCTGCAGTGACCTGGGCTGACCCATTGATGTTAGCTCAGGTCACTGCACTGCTTTCCCAGCCAATGGGGAACATCCTGCTCTTCATTGACTGGGACAGTGTGGATCGTCATGGCAACCCCTTGGATTACGCCAGACCTGGATTTGTTTTTCTTTCTAATAAATTGGTTAAAAAGGGATTGTATTGGGGAGTGTTTTTTCAAATAAAAATGTGTTTGTCGTCTATTTTTTTTTATTGTTGACTGGGTTGGTGATGTCGGGTATCTGATAGACGCCGGACCTCCCCAACCCCAGGGCTTGATGCCAGGTGACATTACACATCTGGTATTAACCCCATATATTACCCCGTTTGCCACCGCACCAGGGCACGGGATGAGCTGGGGCGAAGCACCAGGATTGGCGCATCTAATGGATGCGCCACTTCTGGGGCGGCTGCGGCCTGCTATTTTTAGGCTGGGGAGAGTCCAATAACCATGGACCTCCCTAGTCTGAGAATATCAGACCCCAGCTGTCTGCTTTACCTTGGCTGGTGATCCAATTTTGGGGGGACCCCTACGTGTTTTTTTTTTTTTTAAATTATTTATTTAATTTAAAATAACAGCGTGGGGTGCCCTCAGTTTTGGATTACCAGCCAAGGTGAGGCTGCCAGCTGTGGTCTGCAGGCTGCAGCCGTCTGCTTTACCCTAGCTGGCTACAAAAATAGGGGGAACCCTACGTCATTTTTTTTTCTCATTTTTTTGGCTAAATACAAAGCCAAGCACCCCTTAGTGCCACATGAAAAGCACCAAAGGGTGCAAAATTACAAAATGCAGGAGAGTGGGACATTATGTGTCTTTCTGCCATTATAATGACAGAAAAGACTGATATGAAGTGTACAAGCACAGGAAAATCACCAGAGCGCTCTACGCTGTGAAAAGCAGTAGAAAATGGCACTGGAGTGAACATGTGACCGCCTCATGTAGGTTGAAGCTAAGGATCCTGGGTAAATTTATGTATTTTCCCTCCTTCAGTTTTTTTGCAGTACACAAAAAAAACGGAAGGCACACGGATGACATACGGACCGTCTACGGAACGGAAACTGATGCCACACGGATGCACCCGTGAAAAAAAACGGACTGTTTTTTGCAGACCACAAAAATGGATCGGTCGTGTGAATGTAGCCTTATTCTGATCTGCCGTTTATAAACAGCAGGCAGAAATAAGTGAATAACGCCCCCCAGCGTCAGAAAATCTCCGGGGTTTCAGGGCTAGCTGAGACCCTGGAGATCATGATTCAGGACGGTTTTTCCGGTCCCCCCTCACGTGATCACAGGTATACACAATAAATTGGTGAAAGAGGAAATGTTTTGAGGACTGTTTTTTTTTCAAATAAATTTCTTTTGTCGATTTTTTTTTTTTTTTTTTTTTTTTTTTTTTTTTTTTTTTTTTGTTAGTACTGACAGTTTATGATGTTGGGTATGTAATAGATGCCATGACATCACAAACTGATGGTCTTGATCTCAGGTGACTTTACAGCTAGTATCAACCCGATTTATTACCCAGTTTGCCACTGCACCAGGGCACGGGATGAGCTGGGTTGAAGCGCCAGGATTGGCGCATCTAGTGGATGCGCCACGTCTGGGGTGCCTGCGGCCTGCTATTTTTAGGCTGTGAAGGCCCAATAACTATGGACCTTCCCACCCTGAGAATACCAGACCACAGCTGTCCGCTTTACCTTGGCTGGTGATCCAATTTGGGGGGGACCCTACTTTTTTTGTGTAATTATTAATATTTATAAAATAATTATAAAAAAAGAGCCTGGGGAGACCTCCACATTGGATCCCCAACCACGGTAAAGCTGCCAGCTGTGGTTTTCAGGCTACAGCCGTCTGCTTTACCCTAGCTGGCTATCAAAAATGGGGGGACCCGTCATTTTTTTTTTTTTTTTACTATTTTTTAAATAGAAAAAATTAATGGGCTTCACTGTATTTTGATTGCCAACCAAGGTAACTGCAGGTAGATGGGGGTGGCAACCCATAGCTGTCTGCTTTATCTGCGCTGAGAATCAAAAACTCTAGTGGAACCTAAGAAATCAGCACTTGTATATAATATATATAATGTATATTCATTACTGCTTTTTAGTATTTGTATTCATTTTATCTTGAACAGTTTAGAAAATAATTCAGCAAGCTAATAATGACAGATGTTTACTACTGTCCTAAGAATGAGCTGTAGCCCTGCCCAGGCTATTATTCCCTAATTTAACAGGCAGGGATACTTATAATGAATGTATACCAAATTGAAATTGTAGGTATTGAGATTTTTGAAATATTGCAAGAGCTATTGCAAGACCCTCTACAAGCAGCCATTGTATGCTATTCGTTTGTGAGGAAAGCTTCAGTAACAAGACTATTGCTGACCCCCTTTAGGCTCCTAGACACATTAAGGGTAGAGTTGAGCGCGGTTCGAGGATCTCCAGTTCACGGCTCGAGTGATTTTGGGGGCTGTTCTAGATCGAACTAGAACTCGAGCTTTGTCAGGCTTCCGGGATTTCCAGTTTTCTTTTGAAAGAGCTTGCCCTCGGTTAACATGGAGTTTGCTGTTCTGTTGCCCTACTTCCTGTCCAGCTGTTTAAAAGGCCGTCTCTAAGCTTAGTCCAGTGCCTGAGTATACTGCTTGCTGTGTACTCCTGCTTTGCTGCTCTTGGTTCCTGATTGACATTTTGGATCCTCCTGAAAAACAACCGACACCGACTCTGGACTTTACCCGGTCTCATCAAGCTGTGCCCGGACTCCGTCTGCCGTCTTTGGTCAGCACTTCTGCCCGGTTCCTTCCGGTTCGTAACCACTCTGGACTCTCATCCCGTGCGGACATTTTGGACTTTACCTATTGCCCCTCTTGTCCCGGCTGCTGCGCATTTAGGCCTTTTGGGGTGATTGCCAGACAGTCCCTGTATAGGGGTTCGCTCTTGGTGGTCTCCCTGGGGGAGTCCGGTGCGTGGCCCCGGGAATTCCCTTCGCTCCGATCCTGGAAGGTATTTCTTGTGTTTATTGTTCTACTGGGTTTTGTTCCGTTTGTGTACCTACCGTTAGTTACATATTATAAACATCTCTGCACCAAGAACTCGTCTCTGGTTGTCATTGCCCTAACGCTATCGAAATCCTCAGTACATACAATAGTATTACAAGCTTTTTGCTAAATCTCGATAGTTCTAGATACGTTCGAGAACGGTTCTAGCAGCAAAAAGCAGGGCGTTTTACAGCTACAGTGTGCAGGTAGATGGGGGTGGCAACCCATAGCTGTCTGCTTTATCTGCGCTGAGAATCAAAAACTCTAGTGGAACCTAAGAAATCAGCACTTGTATATAATATATATAATGTATATTCATTACTGCTTTTTAGTATTTGTATTCATTTTATCTTGAACAGTTTAGAAAATAATTCAGCAAGCTAATAATGACAGATGTTTACTACTGTCCTAAGAATGAGCTGTAGCCCTGCCCAGGCTATTATTATCAAAAATACCGCGGAGCGCTACGTCATTTTTTTTAAAGATTTATTTTTACAGCACTGTGATGTCTAGCAATCAAAATACAGGGAAGCCCATTTTGTTTTTAGTTATTTAAATAAATAAATAAATAAATAATTAAAAAAAATATATATGGGCTCCCGCTGCATTTTTTGTATTGCTAGCTAAGGGTAATCCAAGCAGCTACTGGCTGCTAACCCCCACTGCTTGGTGTTACCTTCACTGGCAATGGAAAATCCAGGGAAGCATTTTTATTTTTTTTGCCAAAAAACTACAAAAAAAGGACGTGAGCTTCGCCATATTTTTGTATGCTAGCCAGGTATAGCAGGCAGGTGCTGGAAGAGTTGGATACAGCGCCAGAAGATGGCGCTTCTATGAAAGTGCCATTTTCTGAGGCGGCTGCAGACCGCAATTCGCAGCAGTGGGGCCCAGAAAGTTCAGGCCAACCTGTGCTGCGGATTCCAATCCCCAGCTGCCTAGTTGTACCTGGCTGGACACAAAAATGGGGCGAAGCCTACGTCATTTGTTTTCTAATTATTTCATGAAATTCATGAAATAATAAAAAAAGGGCTTCCCTTTATTTTTGGTTCCCAGCCGGGTACAAATAGGCAACTGGGGGTTCCCTGCTGTACCTGGCTAGCATACAAAAATATGGCGAAGCCCACATAATTTTTTCAGGGGGCAAAAAACTTCTGCATACAGTCCTGGATGGAGTATGCTGAACCTTGTAGTTCTGCAGCTGCTGTCTGTCTGTATGGAGAAGAGCAGACAGCAGCTGCAGAACTACAAGGCTCAGCATACTCCATCCAGGGCTGTATGCAGAAGTTTTTTGGCCACCAAAAAAATGACGTGGGCTTCGCCATATTTTTGTATGCTAGCCAGGTACAGCAGGCAGCCACGGGCTGCCTCCAACCCCCAGTTGCCTATTTGTACCCGGCTGGGAACCAAAAATATAAGGAAGCCCGTTTTTTTTAATTATTTCACTTATTTCATGAAATAATTAAAAAAACAAATGACGTGGGCTTTGCCCCATTTTTGTGTCCAGCCAGGTACAACTAGGCAGCTGGGGATTGGAATCCACAGCACAGGTTAGCCCGAGGTTTCTGGGCGCCTCTGCTGCGAATTGCAGTTCGCAGCCGCCCCAGAAAATGGCGCTCTCATAGAAGCGCCATCATCTGGTGCTGTATCCAACTCTTCCAACAGCCCTGGAGCCGGGTGACTTGTTGGGTAATCATGAGTTAATACTGGCTTTGTTTTACTAGCCAGTATTAAGCCAGAGATTCTTAATGTCAGGCACGTTTGACCCGGCCATTAAGAATCTCCAATAAAGGGTTAAAAAAAAAACACCACACAGAAAAAAAATACTTTAATAGAAATAAATACACAGACACATTAGAGACTCCATCTTTATTACCCCCTGTCAGCCCTCCACGATCCATGGTCTTCTGTCTTTCTCGTTCAACAAATGCAGCTCTGCTCCATCACTGCTGCATGGGGGAAGACGCTTCTTCCCGTGCAGCCTTCACGGAGTGAAGGCTGCAGGGGAAGCAACGTGCAGCCTTCACTCCGTGAGAGATCAGTGCTGCTGGCGGTGACAGACGCGTTACCATAGCAACAGGGCTCCAATCATGTGATTCCCGGAGCCGCAGTTAGCGGTGACGTCACCGCTAACTGCGTTGTTATGGCAACGGTGATCTCAGCTAATGACCGGCTGTGTCAGCCGGTCCCTAACGGAACGGGGAGTCGACAGTGTGCGAGAACATGTCGCTGGTACACGGCGATACACAAATGTGCACCGTGTACCGGAGAGTGCAATGACAGGTCCTACATGACGCGTCATAGTCATGTGACCAGTCTGTGGCCAATGAGATAATAGCCACGTGACTGGTCACATGGCTATTTTGACGTCACGATAGGTCCTGCATCACTGCTGGCAGTGCTGGTCACCGGGAGGATTCAGCGATCATCGGATGGAATAGCGGCAGGAGACAGAGTGCAGGAGGGATCGCGGGGACCGGTAAGTGTTATGGCAATGTTTATTAACTGTATGTGTACATTTATAATGCGTTTTTATGTGTTTGTGATTGCCTCCCATTATATCCTATTGGTTAGAGTTCGGTTCGTCGAACGTTCGCCGAACTGAACTCGAACGAGACCTCCGTTCGACGAACCGAACTCGAGCCGAACCACGGCCAGTTCGCTCATCTCTAATTAAGGGTAAGTTCACACAGTGCGTTTTTGCGCGTTTTTCAGTTGCATTTTTGGCCTCAAAACTGCATGACTTTGCTTCCCCAGCAAAGTCTAAGTTTTCATTTTTGCTGTCCGCACACACCTTTTTTTTTAAGCTGCGTTTTTGAGATTAAAAAAAAAATGGACATGTCAATTCTTTTCTGCGTTTTCCCCCCATGCAATGCATTGGAAAAACGCAGAAAAGCGCAGAGATAAAAAATGCAGCAAATCGCGGTAAAAATGCATGCGGTTTTTGCCACGTTTTATTGCCGCGGGTGCGTTTTTGTGCGTTTTTAGCGGTCAAAAACGCAGCGTCAAAAAAACGCAGCGTATGCACATAGCCTAAACCAGTTTTCCCCAACTCCAGTCTTCAAGATCTACAAACAGTGCGCATTTTTACGATTTTCTTTGTATTGCACAGGTCATGGAATTATCAATTGTGCAATACTAAGGGAACACTGAAAACATGCACTGCTGATGGCTCTTGAGGACTGTAGTTGGCAAACACTGCATTAGACTAAGCCTAAGGTTACATGGCAATATTTTCAGTCTGAGTGCGATCTGACAAAACATCAGATCACAATTGGATCAGTGTTATTTTATAGGGTCTCGCACATGTCAGGTTTTGGGGTTTTTTTTCCCTCGGACCTAGCCTGTCCGAGGGAAAACTCACAGCATACACAATTCACATCTGTAAATCGGGTCGCACTTGGCCATGCAATTAAAATTTGACTCCACTTGTGTCATCCGAGTGCAGTCCAATTTTCACAGAATGACAAAGGAGAAGATGGAAACTTTTTTTTTTTTTTTTTAATTTCCCCTATCTAATCCATATCTGAGAAATCTGATTAGTCTCTGATTGTGAGCACTATGATGTGCGATCACTAGATAGTAAATCACAAGGTGATCGGCCCGTCGCACCCCTTGTCATATGAAAGCACCACACTGTAAAGCAGGCTGAAAGGGGATTGAAGTGTGGTCTGGTCGTGCGTGCCCAGACTGCTGTCACTCACAGAGAGGCAGCTCTGCCCCACCATTGTTGTGGCCCTCTTAGTTTGTCTGATTCCGGTCTCTAGACCGGAAGCATCAATAGCCAGAACATCAACAAAGCAATATAGGAACCGCAGAGAGATCAGCTTACAAGAGCAGGGTTAGTAGCAGAAGTACAAGTGCATCTCAATAAATTAGAATATCATCAAAATGTTAATTTATTTCAGTAATTCAGTGCAGAAAAGGAGACACATATATTATAGAGTCATTACAGAGTGATCTATTTAAAGTGTTTATTTCTGTTAATGTTGATCATGGCTTAATATATGACCAACTGGAAAAAAAAATTAAATTCAGAAATTTTGGCTTAATGAAAAGTCTGTACAGTAAATGCACTCAATACTTGGTCGGGGCTCCAATTACTGCATCAATGTGGCATGGCATGGAGGCGATCAGTCTGTGACACTACTGAGGTGTTATGGAAGTGGAGGTTGCTTTAATAGGAGTCTTCAGTTCGTCTCCATTGTTGGGTCTGGTGTCTCACATCTTCCTCTTGACAATACCACATATATTCTCTATGGGGTTTAGGTCAGGCGAGTTTGCTGGCCAATCAAGCACAGTGTTACTGTGGTTATTAAACCAGGTATTGGTACTCTTCTCAGTGTGGACAGGTGCCAAGTCCTGCTGGAAAATGATCTTTCCATCTCCAAAAAGCTTGTCGGCAGAAGGAAGCATAAAGTGCTCTACAATTTCCTGGCAGACTGCTGCGTTGACTTTGGTCTTGTTAAAACACAGTGGACCTACACCAGCCGATGATATGGCTCCCCAAACCATCACTGATTGTGGAAACTTCACACTAGACCTTACGCAGCGTGGATTGTAGCCTCACCACCCTTCCTCCAGAATCTGGGACCTTGATATCCAAATGAAATGCAAAATTTACTGTCATCTGAAAACAACACCTTTGATCAACAGTCCAGTTCCTTTTCTCCTTGGCCCAGATAAGACTCTTCTGGCTCTGTCTATTGGTCATGAGTGGCTTGACACAAGGAATGCGATAGTTGTAGCCAATTCTCCATGATACACCTGTGTTTGGTGGCTCTTGAAGCACTGACTCCAGCAGCAGTCCACTCCTTGTGAATCTCCCCCAAATTCTTGAATGTCCTTTTCTTAAAAATCCTATCAAGGCTGCAATTATTCCAGTTGCTTGTGTACTTTTTTATACCACCATTTATCCTTCCAGTCAATTTTCCATTAATATGCTTGGATACAGTACTCTGAACATAAAGCTTCTTTAGCAATGACCTTTTGTGGCTTATCCTCTTCATGGAGTGTGTCAATGGCTGCCTTCTGGACATCTGTCAAGTCAGCAGTCTTTCCCCATGATTGTGTAGCCTACTGAACCAGACTAAGGGACTATTTTAAAAGGTTAGGAAGCCTTTGCAGGTGTTTTGTGGTAATTAAAATAAAAATCCAGCTGGGCAAATAATTTTTGATAAGGTGTGTAATCACAAATTTAAAAAATAGCTTTTAACCTTTACAATTAAAATACTAAAAACACACACATAATTGGTTACAGCCGCAACCAAAATTAGGACAGAAGTAGGAAGGTATCTGCAGGGAAATGAATCACAGAAACCTCCATATTAATTTCACAGAAGAAAAAAAATACCTGAGGAGGAAATTGGGACCGTAAAATCCTCCAACGGGTAAGCAAATGGATTTACACATTAAAAATGTAGACACCACTAGCTCTCAATGAAACACTCACTTTTGGTTGCTTCCTTTAGTGGTTAGGGTGTTCTAGAGACCCCAGGGATAGCCAGGATAGCCGTTGTGAAACGGGGGCACCCGGTACTATATGGTGGTGTTACACTCCGTTGGTAGGTAGGAAACAGCAATAGAGTTTTCGAGGGTTCCTATAGGGTGTGGTTTTTTTTTTTTTTGGTTTTTTTTTCTGATTGGGGGTTTTGTCCTGGTATCACCATGTCCACATTCATTTATTTATTTATTTATTTATTTATTTATTTTATGCTCCCTTGGGTCTATACATGCATTTTCAAGGTATACATCATTGTCAATTATATATTTACTTTTGGTGTTTTGTTATTTGCATTTTTTAATGTACTGCATGGTCACCTATTTGACTTTCTTGGCAGATATGCGCGGTGTCCAGTTTGTGTCTTTCTGGTTACTTTTTTTTTGTATAGCGCCGCTCTCCATGTCCTCCTGCGCAATCGCAACTTGGACTGACATGTGCAGTAAGGGCTTTTGATGCAGTTCAGCTTGCGTTCCAGCATCCGGATATTTACATTTTCTGGTTTGCTTCAGTATGCAGCTGCAGAGTGGGTTGATATGCGCAGTTGCGAGTTGCGTCTGTGTATCTGCATCCAGATATTACATCCTTTCCGGTGTGCCTTCCTGAGCTGTCGCAACTTGGGCTGACATGCTCAGTAACGCTTTTCGATGCGGTCCAGCACCCAGATATTTACAGCTTCTTGGTGTGCCTTACTACGTAGCTGCAGAGTGGGCTGACATGCAAAGTTGTGAGCGACGCCTGTGTACTTGCACCCGAATATAACATCTTTTCTAGTGTGCACTATGGACGTTATCCCTGCATTCCACACTTGGGGTTTCATTTGTTTCACGCCTCATTTGTTTGCCATTGTGGGTAGTGACTACGTATTACCATCATGTATTTAAGAAAGGTAATTGACACTGTGCGTGCTCTATTATGCCCATACACCACTTGATGGAGGCCCGTTATTGATGAATGGTTAAGGTAGGATCTGTTTTTGGTTAAGCTGGAAGGTGTTTTTGATTTTCACAGACACTGATTAATGTTTAAACTGCTCCGATTGCAGATTTTGCTCCATTGGCCACTGCTCCCATGATAGTATTTATGAAATGTGTCGGGAGGTCCAGGAGCATCTTTAACCAATTAAGGTCACTGAGGGATATTGTGAGGCTGAAGAATGCCCCTCCTCTGGATTTGACAACACTACTATTGGTATTGTTTTTTTTACTTTGCTTATAGCTGTTATGATGGTTGTGTACCCGTCGTGTTGTGTTAGACTATTCCGGTCACTCATTTTCAGCTATTTTTTTTTCTTCTGTGAGATTAATAGGGAAGCTTCTCTGATTCCATTACCTGCAGATACCTTCGTACTTCTTTTGTCCTAATTTTGGTTGCGGCTGTCACTAATTATATGTGTGTGGTTTGTTAACATTTTAATTGGAAGATTTGTATTGAAGTAATGAAATAAAATTATCTTTTTGATATTCTAATTTACTGAGATGCACTTGCATATCAGGGAAGTGTTAGGAATAGTTTTGGACAAATGAAATGGGGTAACATTTGAAGTGGAAAGCCTCTTTAACGCTTTACAAGTAATTTAATTTACAATAATGTGGAGATGTTGATGATGTTAGAAATAATAACTGTCTATTGAAAAGGATTAATGAGAATATTATATAATTTTCTTACATTCAGAATGGTTTTAACCCCTTCACGACCTTGGACGGAAAGATCCGTCATGGCGAAATCGCGGCACCGGGTCCCCGGTGACTGCGATCGGTTCAAACAAACCGCACATTCAGGAAGGAGGGGACCTGTGCCTGACCTCAGGAGGGGTGGTGCCTCTTCCCTGGACCTACGGAGGCTGTGGTTGGCTAAGCGGCGTTCGTCATCCAATCACAGCCACTGTAATGTTTGAGCCATTGAAAGTGGCTGAAACATTGAAATCCAGCCATGGTCAGTGCAGCTGTAGCACTGGCCATTGGCTGGAGCTGGGTGACCTCAGCTGGATCACCCTCCCCCTATTCCAGCAGCTGTGATAGGAGAGACCAGCCTTGTGTCCGATCACCGTGGACCTGGTGCCGGTGACCGCCCCCTCGCCTTCACTTGTCGGTTCTGGAGCACGCCAGTACAGTGAGTGTATACAGTGCAATGTCAGGGTGACAAGCTCCGGTCCCATGCTGTTATACGACCGGAGCATGGGACCCGGAAGTTGCCGCACTGCTATTGTACTATATCAAACCGGCAAAAAGCCTCCCGATCCGCCGCTGCCCTCCTCCATCTGCCACCGCTCTCTCCGATCTGCTGCCTGCACCCCCACCTCTCACCCCCATGATCAGCTGCCCGCCCCCTCCCCCTCATGATCGGCTGCTCGTCCCCTCACCTCCATGATGTGCTCCCCGCTCCCCCCCACCTGTCACCCCCGTGCTGTGCGCTCCCTCACCTGTCACCCCCGTGCTGTGCGCTCCCTCACCTGTCACCCCCGTGATGTGCGCTCCCTCACCTGTCACCCCCGTGATGTGCGCTCCCTCACCTGTCACCCCCGTGATGTGCGCTCCCTCACCTGTCACCCCCGTGATGTGCGCTCCCTCACCTGTCACCCCCGTGATGTGCGCTCCCTCACCTGTCACCCCCGTGATGTGCGCTCCCTCACCTGTCACCCCCGTGATGTGCGCTCCCTCACCTGTCACCCCCGTGATGTGCTGCCCACTCTCCCACCTCTCACCCTCCCCGATCTGCACCCTCCTTAATCTCCTGTGATCCTGCTGCCTAGATCCATCCTGTAAGGTAACTATCCCCAATCTCACCTCCCCCTCTCCTCCCCCCCTTCCCTCCATCCTCCGCCGCCCCTGCATCCACTGCGCCCTCACCCATCCGCCGCCACCCTATCCCAGCCGCCGCCGTCTCACATTCACAGATGCTTCCTTTATATGCTGCTGTCCCCCCCATCAGCCGCTGTTCTGATCCATCCTGTAAGCATTGTTCGTGGCTCTTTTGTAACTATCCCCAATCGAATCTCCCACTCCCTCTCTTCCCCCTCCTCCCCCACCTGCTTGCCGCCAAGTGCTGATCAGCCACGTGTTTGGCTGATCAGGTACGTAATTGTTGCTCGACTTTTTGCTTTTTTTTGTGCACCCCAAATGGAAAAGAAAAAAAAAGACAAAACTTGAACAATTAGGCACCTGATCAGCAATCGTCCTGCAGTCGTACTCGACTTTGAACAGGACTTTTTTTTTCCATCCGACCTAGTCCCCCCCCCCCCCTTTTTGCAGAACATCCGTGCGTGCGCCCTCATTTTTTTTTTTTTTATGCCATGGGGGTCTAGTTTCCAAAATGGGGTCACGTGGGGGAGCTCCGCTGTTTTGGCGCCTCAGGGGGTCTCCAAACACAACATGGAATACGCCAATTATCCCAGACAATTTTGCGTTTGAAAAGTCAAATGATGCTCCTTGCATTCCGAGCCCTGCTGTACGCCCAAACATTTGATTTCCACCACATATGAGGTATCTGTGTACTCAGGAGAAATTGCATCATACATTTTATGGTGCAATTTTTCCTGATACCCTTGTGAAAAAAAAGCTACCTGGCTGAAGTAACAATCTCATGGTAAAAGTTTTGTTTTGTTTTTTTTTTATTTTCACGGCTCAACTTTATTAACTTTTGTGCAGCCCCCAGAGGTTCAAAGTGCTCAATAAACATCTAGATAAATTCCATGAGGGGTCTAGTTTTCAAAATGGGGTCACATGTGGGGGAGCTCCACTGTTTCAGCACCTCAGGGGTTCTCCAAACGCAACATGGTGTGGCTAACGATTCCAGCTAATTTTCTGTTCAAAAAGTCAAATGACGCTCCTTCCCTTCCGAGTCCTGCCATGCGCCCAAACAGTGGTTTTTCGCCACATATGAGGTATCTGCGTGCTCAGAAGAAATTGCCCAACAAATTTTGGGGTTCATTTAATCCTGCTACCCTTGTGCATATACAATATTTGAGGCTAAATTAACATTTTTGTTGCAAAATGTAAAATGTTAATTTTTTCCTTCCACATTGATTTGTTACTGTGAAGCACCTGAAGGGTTAATAACCTTCTTGAATGTGGTTTTGAGTAGCCTGAGGGGTGTCGTTTTTGGAATGGTGTCACTTTTGGGTGTTTTGTGTCATGTAGACCTGTCAAAATCGCTTCAAATGTGATGTGGTCCCTAAAAAAAGTGGCTTTGTAAATTTTGTAGTAAAAATGAGAAATTGCTCATAAATTTTGAACCCCTATAACTTCCTTAATTTTTTTTTTTCCCCAAAATTGTTCTGATGTAAAGTAGACATGTGGGAATTGTTATTTATTAATTATTTTGTGTCATATGTCTCGTTGGTTTTAGAGCATAAAAATTAAAAGTTTGAAAATTACAAAATGTTCGCGAAATTTCCGTTTTTCTCACAAAGAAACGCAAAAAATATCGGCCTAAATTTACCACTAACATGAAACCCAATATGTCACGAAAAAACAATCTCAGAATCACCGGGATCCGTTGAAGCGTTCCAGAGTTATAACCTCATAAAGTGACACGGGTCAGAATTGCAAAAAGTGGCCTGGTCTTTAGGGTCAAAATATGCTGGGGGCTGAAGGGGTTAATCTAAAATGCCAATTTGCGAGAAAAGTGAGTAAAGAATATTATAACAAACAGTTGTTGGATGCTTGATGATCTCCTATTTTATTATTTTTCCTCTTAAGACTTAAATTTCTACATGACCCTTTCATATTATGTAAGCGACTGTATGGAAAAAAAATAAGAACATTTTTAGCAGTTTGTTTAAATATTACTGCTGCAAGTCTCTTATTTGTACCTATGCCTTTGCTTCAGCATATGGTTGCACACTCAAAGGTTCATCTATCATTGAAAAGCGAGGGACACAATTAAAATACAACGTTGCAAAAATGTACTTATGGCTTAGCAGGGAATGTTAAATTACTTCTGGGGGCATTACATTTGTTATTCTTTTTCTTAATGTTCAAACTAAAAACCCAGAATAAAGTCTTCAGGCATTCTCACTGTAGAAACTGACCATTGAGACCACTAACCACATATCTTGAAAAGCACGCAGTTTATTTCACACTGTTCAGTACATTGTATGCCTTCAAGCCAAATAACAAGTTTTGACAACAAGTGTTCTTTTTCATGTAATCCATGTATTTGTTATTTTTTAAATCTAATCTATCTGTAAACATTTCAATTATTTATGGAATGAAAACCGGACCAAGTAAAGGGTAATAAATCAAAAGAGGGCCACTTGATGAGTAAGGCAACAACTCTACAAATGAATATAACCAAGAGAAAAGAGTCTTTCAGTTTGCCAAGTAACAAATATACCCACACAAGCCATATTATGAAAATATATATAAATATTTATTATAGAGGCTGTAGGGGAAAAGCAATACATAGGCATACATATATGAACATAGGACCAAGGGAATTAGTGCTGGAGGGGAAAACCCCACGTGTCCCAAGCATTCATTCAGGATAACAAGTCTCTACTGAGTAACGGCAGACATACCATAGTAGAGTCACACCAGGCAGGCACAGCTCAAAGAGAGTAGAAATGGCCAAGATGGCACAACCAGTTAATAGCAAAAGCCGAGCAAACCTACCAGGAGGATATGACGCCGAGGGCCCGGGTAACACGTGGGGACCAAACGTCCCTAACACGTGTTTCGCTCCGTGTGCTTCGTCGGGGGACGATAAAAAATAGTGCAAGATGTGAATCTTATATAGGAGGTCCGGCCCCAATGAGCAGACGCCCCCTAATTAGGTTAATCGTACAACCCGGGGTATTGCGAGACGCGCCGCCCTGGGTCCTCAGCAGCGGAAGCCGGAGGGAAGAAAACTTCCTGTGACGTCACAGCACTTCCGGAACTCCGCTGCTAAGGACGCCGGCAACGGCCGCGTCAAAGTAAAAACCTCCCTCTGACACGTCATCGGGTAAGTCCGCCTACCCAAGGGATGACAAACCGTCCATTAATATATCGGGCAAAAATGCCCACAGTGTGGAACAGAGACGGATGGTCAGTGATAAGAGCGTGTGGCAACAGAGGAAGTCGCAATATACCATGGTTGAATGGATATAGGTGGAATATAAGAAAAGCAAAAGATGCGTTATAGAGACAGGGAGAGAAGAAAAAGCCGGCACTTTCACATGTTCATAACCACATACCCAGCAAAAAGACATAGTGTGTGTGATACTATACATACATGCATATACCATAGAAATATATATACGAGGATAAAACGTCACACATATAATACATCTGTGGATGAATAGAGATATATCCATTGCATCGTTCAAATGGAACATGTAGGTATTTAATTTCTATCCAGCATCAAGGACACCTCCATGTCTCAAGATAACTTGAAAAACGACATCTTCCACCGTAGATATCCAAAGACTGTGGGGCTTAGAACATGATAGGGGTAGGACCAAAAACTAAGGAAAACAAACAGCACTGTTAAAATTGAGAAACAGAACCACGTCAAGGAACAATCATCCTATTAATACTAATACGAAGTCTAAAACTCATAAAAATGATTACCCAGGGGTAGCAAATACCATCAGAGGACAAAAAATTCTCCAGTACACACCTCCGGACTACTACAATTGAACCGGAGGAAGTGATGGCAATTGCTAACCAAAACCGGCCAATGAACTACAAAAAAGGAGCAAAAGTGAGACGCTCATGAAGTCCACGTGGGGACATAGTACCGAGGGTAAAAATCCATCGGCACTCTACCTGTGCAAGACGTTTTTTCAAATCTCCACCACGGATACCAAGATGCACCCGGTCAATCCCACGAACCTTCAGGGAGGTTGGATCACAATTGTGAACCTCCCTGAAGTGACGGGGGATAGTCTTAAGGGTCTCCGGGTTAGTAACCTCTTTGGCGGCCAGAATATCACGTACATGTTCTCTCGTACGGATACGAAGTTCCCGAGAGGTTAATCCGACGTAAATTTTGTCACATCCACATGTGGCGTAATATATTACGCCAGATGTGTTGCAAGAAATATAAACTCGGATCGAGTACTCTCTCAGGCCATCAGCAGACCAAAAAGTGGTGGCCCTAACAATGTTCTTACATCCCCTACAGCTACCACATGGATAGCAGCCAACTCGTTGTGGGCCACATCCGAAAAGAGGTGGAGTCTTCGCCACATAGTGGCTATGCACCAACATATCTTTAAGACTCCTACCTCTTCTCGCTGTCATCATGGGGTGATCGGGCAAGTACCCCTCAAGAGAGGGTTCTGTTTGCAAAATTGCCCAATGCTTATTGAGCACCCCCCTTATCTGCTCCCACTGCCGGCAGTAGGTGGAGATAAACCTGGCCACATAACCAGATGGCTGCACTGTCGAAGCTCTTCCTGACAGTATATGGTCGCGATTAGAGGACTTAGCCCTCTGGTACCCACGTTTGATGGATCTGTTGCTATATCCCCTGCTTATAAATCTCTCTCTCATATCACTGGATTCAGTCTCGAAGGTATTACCCGAGGAACATAATCTACGCAGCCGCAAAAATTGGCCAGTAGGGATGGCATCCACCGTTGACCTAGGGTGACCTGAAGTGGCATGGAGGAGGGAATTAACCGCGGTGGACTTACGGAAGATGGTAGTAGATACTGCTCCGCCCAGCTCTATGGATATCTTGATGTCTAGGAAATCAATGGATCTCTGCCCGATCTGGTGAGTCAAAAAGATGTTCCGGTCGTTGGAGTTGAGCCGACGCACAAAGTCCTCGAGTTCAGGGCCGGTTCCACCCCAGACGACAAAAATGTCGTCTATATAGCGGAGCCAGCACTGCGCATGGGAGCTCGCCGGCACGCCGCCCCCGAAAACCTCCCTCTCCCAATAGCCGAGAAAGAGGTTTGCGTAGGACGGCGCGCAAGCCGCCCCCATCGCAGTGCCGCGCCGCTGGAGGAAGAACCGGTCCCGAAAAACGAAGAAGTTGTGCGTCAACACAAACTCCAACAACTCCATGATCAGACCGGACAGAGATTGATCCAAATTACTGGAATCCAAAAAGAACTGGGCGGCCACAAGTCCATCGCGGTGATCAATGCTGGAATAAAGGGCCTCGACGTCCATGGTCACCAATGATACCCCCTCCTCCAAGGTCAGACCCTCTAGCCTCCTAAGAACGTCCGAAGTGTCTCTGACATGGGAGGGCAATGTCTCCACAAGTGGGTGTAAGTAATGTTCAATAAATTTGCAAGTGACCTCACAAAGCCCCCCCATGCCAGAGACAATAGGACGTCCGGGAGGCACTTTCGGGTTTTTATGGACCTTAGGGAGGAGGTAAAATGTTGGGACCACTGGAGTTTTGACTAAGAGGCCCTCATAGATTTTCTTAGGGATAATTCCCCCCTCAAAAGCCCGCAACAGAATCGCCTCCAGGTCATTGGTGTAGCCACGTACAGGATTGTAGGGGAGAGATTCATAAGCATCCCGGTCTCTTAGTTGACGCCATGCCTCTCTTTCGTATAGCTCCACCGGCCATATTACCACATTACCGCCTTTATCGGCGGGTTTGACAACCACATCCTCCAGAGACTGAAGTTCTCTGAGTGCGGATTGTTGCTGTTTTGTTAAGTTATTATTGCCGCCCTTAAAGGAGATGCGTCGTATGTCCCTCGTAACCAGATCCCCAAAGATTTGAATCGGGGGACATAGTGACAAAGGCGGGAATGTGGTGGATCTAGGTATGGTGTGTTGTGGAAAATTACCTGGTGGGTGGTGGGTGGACTCCGCCTCCAGCTCCTCCAGGGTGGCAATAGCCTCCTCTTCAAGAGTGGACCATGAGGATTCATCTGAGGTTTTTCTATGATGCAATTTATGTAGCACCAATTTCCGTAGAAATAGGTGAAGGTCTTTAATCACTACAAAAAGATTGAAATTAGCCTCTGGCACAAATGAAAGTCCTAATTTCAGGACTTCAATCTGAGAGGGAGTGAGGACATGTTTAGAAAGATTTATTACCTCTAGATGCTGATCCATCCCTTTCTTCTGAGCTGGAGGAAGAGTCCCGCGTCCACCACCCAAAACAGGACCTTGTCTATTACGGACATTGGTAGCTCTCGTGTTAGGTCTCATGCTCCGTGCTTTATCCGAAGTAGACTCGTCATCCAATGAGGAGAGTGATGACGCTGATACTGACGTCATGGAGACGTGATGTTTCTTTCTAGGCTGTGACACCCCTCTCCACCGAAATACTTGACC
>NC_134358.1:213566951-213571951 GCF_048569485.1 Anomaloglossus baeobatrachus | reverse complement strand
TAAGCCCCGACCGGAGCACTTTCTTGTGATGGAAAAGGACGGGGATTTGGACACCTTTCTGAGGGGATTTGAAAAGACTTGCTTGCAGTACCAGTTGCCCTCAACACAATGGGCACAATACTTAACCCCAGGGCTGCGAGGCAAGGCCCTGGACGCGTTTGCCAGTCTCCCTCAAGAGCAGAGTGGAGACTATGGGGCCATAAAGCAGGCCCTAGTACGGAAGTATCAGCTGACTCCGGAGGTGTACCGAAAAAAATTCCGGACCCTCCAGCTCGGACCTCATGACAGCTACAGCGATTTGGAGGGTGGGCTCCAGCGCACCTTTGACCAGTGGATCCAAGGACTGTCCGTTACAACCTTTGAGGAGTTAAAGGACCTCATGGTGAAGGACCAACTCCTACATGTCTGTCCTGTGGAGGTTCGACAGTTTGTTATGGACCGAGAGCCCAAGGAGGCCTCAAAAGCAGCCCAGATTGCCGACGCCTATGTGGCCAACCGTGCATCGGAGGTGCGGAAGCCGTCCACCACTAGCTGGAAAGGGGGTAAGATGACAACTACAACCACCCCTGCCCCTACCAGCCGACCTCCCGTAGGTCCTGTTTCATCCACCAGTGCCCGGCCCACCTCTGACACTCGCAGGTGTTTTTCCTGCAACCTGCCTGGACACCTCAGCTCTGGTTGCCCAGAGAGGCAGAAGAGGAACCCCACATCCAAGGCCCAAGGGCCCACTGGAACTGTCCTTTTGGCAAGGAAGGCGGGTGGTAGGGCCTGCGAAAACCTACACCCCGTCACCGTAGGCGGAACCCCCACTGTGGGGCTCAAGGACACTGGGGCCGACAGAACACTGGTCCGCCCTGAACTGGTACCCCCTGAAAACTTTATCCCGGGAAAACTCCTGACTGTCGCCTTGGCGGGGGGTGTCCACCACTCCTTCCCAATGGCCCTGATTCCCCTCGACTGGGGTGCTGGGAGAGGGTGGAGGGAAGTGGGGGTGGATGAACATCTACCAACCAATGTTTTATTGGGGACTGATCTGGGGCGATTAGTTGCACAATTTCTCCCTGATGATCCTCCCGAATCCAAAAAGTCATGTGATACAAATGTTGTTGATCAGTCATGTGATGCAAATGTTGTTAAATCATGTGATGCAAATGTTGTTGATAAGTCATGCGACCCGAATGCGGATATCCAGAACGTGATTACAAATGTTGTGCATGGTAATAAAGTGGAGGTTTGTACAGGGGAACTCAGCCATGCCACGCGGCAGGGTGACGTGGCTGAGGACGACCCCAAGGTAGCAAGTGTCTGTACCGACAGAGATGGAGGCAGACATGAGAACCACGAGGACAGTGGTCAAGTGCAGCTGAGTAGTGTCACAGCGGACAGTGACACAGCCAGTAGTACCTGTCAGGCTGATGGGGAAGAGTGGTTATTCCCCGGGGAGACAGCCTTCATCGGTGCTGTCACCCGCAGTCAGAGTGCCCAGAACGCAAATGAAACCTTGCCTGCTGACACCTCTTCACCCAGAGGGATAACGGAACTGGTTACGGACCCAGAGCAGATCCCAGAGGGTCCTGGTGAGGTTGGAACCTTAACGTCACTTTTGGCTGCTTCTAGCCTAAGAGTTTCAGGTGGCTCTACGAACTGATGCCAGTCTAAAGACGTTAAGGGACCCTCGCAGTAGAAGCCCTCTTCCGAGACCGATAAGGAGAAGGTATTCTGGGACCAGGGAAAGTTGTACCAGGGAGGACAATTCCCTGTAACCCCCCAACAAGAGTGGCTGAAGGAACAAACAGCTGGTGTGTGCCTCACCGCTTTAGGAGTGAGTTGCTGCGGATTGCCCATGAGATCCCACCGCTGCCACCAATTGGGCCTCTTGGTCTGGTAAGGGAATCCTGGGAAGAGGAACTGAATTCCCCCAGAAGTGTCCGTTGTGGAGTATGTCATTCGGGCTCCGTGACAAGATGCAGTCAATGACGCAGAGGTGCATGAGAATATGGCGCAAGCCCAGGCCAGCCAGAAGCGATGGTACGACCAACACGCTCGAGAGCGGGTGTATGAAGTGGGTCAGAAGGTGTGGGTCCTGGTCCCAATGACCCAGAACAAGCTTCAGGCGGCCTGGGAGGGTCCATACCTGGTGCATCAGCGCCTCAATGACGTAAACTATGTGGTCACCATCGACCATGCCAGGAAGAGGCAAAAGGTCTTCCATGTCAACATGATGAAAGCTCATCATGACAGGGAAGCCTTTGCTCTTCCTGTGTGTAGTCTTCCCGAGGAAGGCGAAAGTGAAGTCTTGGTGGACTTGCTCGCCTCAGCCCGGGATGGAGGGTCTATCGAGGAGGCGGCATTCAACCCACAGCTATCCTTGGACCAAAAGTCCCAGCTGCGGGAGGTATTCCGGCCCTACCTGATGACCTTCACGAATGTCCCAGGGAAGACATCCCTAGCCACCCACCAGGTGGACACAGGGAGTCATTCCCCAGTTCGTCAACCCCCCATACCGTGTCTCCCTAGAGGTACAAAAGGACATAAAAAGGGAGATCGATGAAATGCTAGTCCTGGGAGTGATCCAGAGGTCCAAAAGTGCATGGGCCTCGCCTGTAGTCTTGGTTCCAAAAAAGGACCGGACAACCCGGTTTTGTGTGGACTACAGGAGGCTAAATGCAATCACAGCACCCGATGCGTACCCAATGCCACGCATCGACGAGTTACTGGATTGCTTAGCCGGGGCCCAGTACCTGACCATCATGGACCTGAGTCGAGGGTACTGGCAGATTCCTATGTCCAAGGAAGCACAGGAAAGGTCCGCCTTCATCACCCCATTCGGGGCTGTATGAATCCCTCGTCATGCCCTTTGGCATGAGAAATGCTCCTGCCACTTTCCAGCGATTGGTCGACCAGCTGCTCGAGGGACTAGGAGGGTTTGCAGTAGCTTACCTGGATGACATTGCCATCTTTAGTCCCACTTGGGAGGAACACCTGGGGCACCTGGAGCAGGTGCTCAGGCGGATCCAAAGCGCTGGTCTGACTATAAAGCCAGGGAAGTGTCAGATCGGCATGACGGAGGTACAGTACCTTGGACACAGAGTGGGTGGCGGGACCCTGAAACCAGAGCCAGGGAAGGTTGATGCCATCACCTCCTGGCCTACCCCCAAGTCAAAGAAGCAGGTGATGTCCTTCTTGGGTACGGCAGGGTACTATAGGAAGTTCGTTCCTAACTATAGTGCTCTTGCTAAGCCGTTGACGGACCTCACCAAAAAGAAGCTACCGCAAGTAGTCACCTGGACAGATGACTGTGAACGGTCCTTCAGGGCACTAAAAGCTGCCCTCGCCAGTTCCCCAATCCTACAAGCTCCGGACTTCACCCGACGGTTCATAGTTCAGACAGATGCCAGTGCGTTTGGCCTTGGTGCAGTACTCAGCCAGGTAAATGGGAAGGGAGAAGAGCATCCGGTGATGTTTCTCAGCCGCAAGCTCTTATCCCGGGAAGTGGCCTACGCCACTGTGGAGAAGGAGTGCCTCTCTATAGTGTGGGCCCTGCGGAAACTGCAGCCCTACCTATATGGACGCAACTTCACCATAGTGACAGACCACAACCCTCTCAGCTGGCTACATCGGGTGGCCGGAGACAATGGTAAGCTACTGCGGTGGAGCTTGGCACTACAGCAGTATGACTTTACCATTCAACACAGGAAGGGTGTGGAGCATGGCAATGCTGATGGGCTGTCCCGGCAGGGGGATGCCAGCGAGGTAGGCTTAGGAGACGATTGGCAAATCAATCTCCCATGCTACCTCAAAAAGGGGGAGGTGTCATGTAGAACTGTTGAAAGGACTTCATCCCCCTCTTCTTCACCAGCCACAGGTCGTCATGGCGATTATCTGATTGGCCTGGAAGCTTAAGGTATTTATGACTTTGGGTGATGGTAGAACCAAAGCCAAAAGCTGCAGAGAAAGACAATTCTTTGTAATATTGGCGGGAAAACTCCCAAAGCAGGTTTGAAGTGCGACTTTAATGCTAGAAAGATGAAAAACACATTGCCAGAATCCCTGCGTCGTGCGGAACCCAGCGCACCGTCTCACCTGACGAGGAGATCGACGGAATCACGACAAATTAGTATTGGCCAGTAAAATTGTGCTAGAGGCGTTGTGTTTGGTATCAATGTAACTGTAAAATCGAGATATTAAATATGACGCTAATATCTTTCACCTGTGTGACCCAGGGGGCAAAGATATGAAAAACCCTAGAATTATGGAACTTTGTGACCATCTCAAGCCCAGCCCACAAGTGACTGTAAAATGATGTCACAGGCAAGGGGGGCTAGCAAGAGCATAAGAGACAGTTCCTGTCTTGGGGGCTCAGTCAGCACGAGGAGGGCATCATGAAGGGTGATGCTGGCCGATTCTAACATCTCTTGGAGTTCCCTCCTACTCCCTAAGCAGACGTCACTTCTATGGCACAAGCTTAGTAAGTTTCACGTTTATACCTTTTATTTTATGTAACTGTTATGCCGTAATGTGTATTGTTCCCTTTTGTAAATTCCTGTATATTCTTTAAACACTGCCTATTTTCGGATTAAATATATAAAAATTTAAGAGTTTCTTTCCTTATGCTTTATATACGAATCCAAAACCCCGAAGGGCCTTATGCTATCTGAAACGGGTTCCCAGCTACCTGTAGAAAGTCTGGGTGGTGGCAGCGTAATTGTTATTGCATAGAATTATTGGAGTGCTATCATTAAGGGTACCGAGGTATATAAATATTCCATTAGCAGGAATCGGGGATATATACATTTACCCTTGCTGTGAGACCTCCAATATTTGGCATTATCAGCTCAGCAGCCTCATCTTATGCATTGTCCTGCAGTACCAAAAGTGGCCTGCAGACAAGGGGGGCGCTAGAGAGTAGTCGTGTGTAACAAATCAGTGAACAGCTGCGGATTTCTGAGGGACTTCCCCGGCTGTTCGTGACAATGTATATATGTATATATGATAATGTA
>NC_134358.1:212210122-212282622 GCF_048569485.1 Anomaloglossus baeobatrachus | reverse complement strand
AACCTGGAATGTCAGTCAGTGATATTGTGAATTCTGACTGTAATGTTGGAAATGATAAATCAGGTTTAGACTGTGATTTTTCAAATCAGAATTTTGACAATGGCGACAGACATGTGCTACATAATCAGGGTGATTTTCAGCATACTGGGAAAGAAGCAGGAAATGACGTAGTGAAGCCAGAAGGGGGAGGAGCCAGAGTGGGACACGTGCAGAAAGGACACGTGCAGAGAGAAAATGGCGACGATCAGTTTCTAAAAATAGAACAGACAAATTTAGGAATTAAATTTAGAAAAAGTCTATTGGACATATGCAAATTAATTCCCGCATATAATCCTAAAATACATGTTTGCAGAAATTCAGAGATATTTGAAAGTTCCATTGAGAAGTTAAATTTAACCAATAGTGAGACGAATCAGTTATTCCGTATGTGGATACCTCAGCATTTCTTTAGACAATTGGCATTAAAAAAGTCTTCTGACAATGAGACATTTGATTGTTTAAATGATAACGATATCATAAGGCTGAGAAATCTCATCTTCTGTGCAAGGAATGAATCTGATCCAAATTATGAGATGTTGAAGGAATTACAAATTGAACAGAATGAGAGTACGTTCTCATTTATGTCCGTTTTTGAACGTTTGTATAGGGCGGTCATTCCAAATGTCAGATTGGATGGAATGATACGTTTATTCATCAAGAAATTTCACTTCCTTGACAATGCCGCCTGTGCGGTGGCATTAAATAAAAAGTCCCTATTCGAATGTACGACATTTATCGATTTTGTTAGAAGTCGCCAAAGTCAATCAAAACAGAAATTAATTAATTCTGAAAAACCAACACGAAAAAGGAAGAGATTCTGTAAAAAATCAACAGTGTCTCCCAGATCCAGATATTTCTGTGACAGGGTGTATGAAATTCGGAGGAAGATGAATACGTGTTACAAACCATACAATCCACCCCAATTTTGTCATCTAAAAGTCTTTTTCCACAGGAAAAACCCTCGTCACCAGAGACGGGATCGGTCACTGGGATTGAGGATTCCAGACAAATGATGAGTAAAAGCTTTGAAAGACAGAAACAGGTGTCTTGTGGAGATCCTCTCCCTGGGCTAGAATTTGACAGCCAGCGACAGTTGGGGGGTTTTTCAGAGAGAGAAATTCTTTCTCGTTTAAGGGACAAACTAGACCGAATCTTTGAAAGAAAATTTAGGTTTGGTCTTCAGCTAAATAAAGTGGATTTCTGGGTAAATAATTTTATTGTTTGATAAATATGTTTATTCATATACAGTGAATCTATGCATATTATATATATATATATATATATATATATATATATATATATATATATATATATTAAAAGGTAGTGATAGTAAATCAAGGTCATATTTTCATTTAGTAAAATAATAGTTTAATGTTATTAATTAATAATTTGATCTCTGTATATGAATAATATTTAAAATAAAATAAGAGAAAGTAACAGATTTTAAGTGTTCTCATTTTTATTATAAATATGATAATTTTATTCTTTTATTTCCCTCAGAATTTATCAGTAAAACAGATTGATGAAGTATTAATTTTTATCTATGCATTTGTTCTTGTCCTCAATCAGGTAACATATATTTTATTGGGTAAGGTTAATCGCGAAAGCACGATTAATAATTTTATTTTCTCAGGTACCAATTGCCAGAGAACTATTACTTTAACGTTTCTTTTATGAATATACATACATCTTCTTTAGAGTTATTAGAAATGTAATCTGAGCTTTGGAGTGTAGTAAAACTGCTTGCTGTTTTGGAATGGTGTTCTTTGCACGTAACCAGACCATGTGACTTGAATTACTAAAGCTAAAAATAAATGTTTGTTCTATGGTCAAATGTACAGCATGTAATACATTGGAATTTGTATTTTTTCGAGAAGTACTTCAAATTAGTAACATAATTTTTGAAATGCGCATAGAATACTTGGAAAAAAGGGATATGTGTCTGTCAGTTTCTATGTAGAAGTATATGTTAAAGAACCATGACAGTCTTGTGTGCATAGATGTGTCTATGAATGATTGATTGTTTGAGCAGCTGCTAATGTCAATGTTGAGTACTTGGATCCAGGAAAAAAAAAAAAAAAAAAAGGGGAATTTTTGTTTTAACTTCGAGGTTATAATATATGTGTTATACTATTAGAATAAATAGGTTATAGTACATAAGTATCAATGAAGGAATTTATACCGGATATATATATATTATTCTTAGACATATTTCTTTAATATAGAGATGTTAGGATCTTTTGTGTTAAGTCACTTCTTTTACTGATACATAGATTGGTAATCATTTTTCTTTTCAAATATGGAAGTGATATTTATAATATGGTCTTGAAGATATACAACACAAATTTTAATTTAATTTAATCTAAACATACTAATTTTTATAATACCATATTTCATGATATTGAAAGGGGGAGGTTTGGTCTCAATCGCACATTTATATTTGATAAATATATGTGTTTACAGGATACTTTAATAATTAATATTTCAAGTACAAAGGAAGAATTGGGAATAAAAAAAAAATATATTTGAAGTATATCATAATGTATTTATATACTAAGAGAAGTGTATTATTTGCAAGGTTACATGACTTAATTACTGATATGATAGGTTTGGTAATCTTATAAGATACTGGTAACATAAAGGTTATGTATTATTAAAGACATAGGTGTTATATACATAGAAGGCCTTATTTTTATTTCAAGTTTTATTTTTATTCCGATTTTCATTTTTCTTTTTATTCCTATTTTTTATATTAATTATTATTTAATATTCACATTTTTAATCAAAACCTTAATTTTACAATTTTTATTTTTTCTTCAGATTTTAAATATCTCAATTGAGAAAACATTTTAATATTTAGTTCAGTAATATCTAATATAAGAATATTACTTTATTAAATATGAATCATATTAAAAGGGAAAAGTTCCACTTTTTTGGAAGAAAAGATACTTCCTTCATCAATATATACAATTGTTTACTTTCTGGTAATACATTATTTTTATATTAGTATGTTAACACAATAAGGATGAAATATTACTTATAGTTACACATTTTCTTATAGTAGATTATTTAATAAATAATAGACAAATCAAATAAACTAAGTTAGAGTAATAAAGATGGAAGATCGAGGTACATTTGGGTTTACCTTTCTAAATTTACAATAATATATATTATATTTTTAATTAATAATAATTTATAATGGGTATTATTGTGTTTTGATGGAATCATCCAGTCTTTTCTAAAGAAGGGAATTTTGTTACTTACCGTAAATTCCTTTTCTTCTAGCTCTTATTGGGAGACCCAGACGATTGGGGTATAGCTACTGCCCTCCGGAGGCCACACAAAGCACTACACTAAAAAGTGCAAGGCTCCTCCCCTTCTGGCTATACCCCCCCCGTGGTATCACGGGTTCTCCAGTTTTAGTGCCAAAGCAAGAAGGAGGAAGCCAATAACTGGTTTAAACAAATTAACTCCGAATAACGTCGGAGAACTGAAAAAACCGTTCAACATGAACAACATGTGTACCCGCAAACAACAAAAAAATCCCGAAGGACAACAGGGCGGGTGCTGGGTCTCCCAATAAGAGCTAGAAGAAAAGGAATTTACGGTAAGTAACAAAATTCCCTTCTTCTTCGGCGCTCTATTGGGAGACCCAGACGATTGGGACGTCCAAAAGCTGTCCCTGGGTGGGTAAAGAGATACCTCATGTTAGAGCTGCAAAACAGCCCTCCCCTACGGGGAGGCAACTGCCGCCTGCAGGACTCTTCTACCTAAGCTGGCGTCCGCCGAAGCATAGGTATGCACCTGATAATGCTTGGTGAAAGTGTGCAGACTGGACCAGGTAGCTGCCTAGCACACCTGTTGAGCCGTAGCCTGGTGTCGCAAAGCCCAGGACGCACCCACAGCTCTGGTTGAGTGGGCTTTCAGCCCTGAAGGAACCGGAAGCCCAGCAGAACGGTAGGCTTCCAGAATTGGTTCTTTGATCCATCGAGCCAGGGTGGCTTTAGAAGCCTGCGACCCCTTGCGCTGGCCAGCGACAAGGACAAAAAGTGCATCTGAACGGCGGATAGGCGCCGTGCGAGAAATATAGATTCTGAGTGCTCTCACCAGATCTAGCAAACGTAAGTCTTTCTCATACCGGTGAACCGGCTGAGGACAAAAGGAAGGCAAGGATATATCCTGATTAAGATGAAACGAGGATACGACCTTAGGGAGAAACTCCGGAATGGGGCGCAGCACTACCTTGTCCTGGTGGAACACCAGGAAGGGAGCCTTGGATGACAGAGCTGCCAGCTCAGACACACGCCGAAGCGATGTGATCGCTACGAGAAACGCCACTTTCTGTGACAGGCGAGAAAAGGAAACGTCCTTTAGAGGCTCGAAGGGCGGCTTTTGCAGAGCAACTAGTACTCTGTTCAGATCCCATGGATCTAACGGCCGCTTGTACGGGGGCACAATATGACAGACCCCCTGTAGGAACGTGCGCACCTTAGGAAGACGTGCTAGACGCTTCTGAAAAAACACAGATAGTGCCGAGACTTGCCCTTTAAGGGAGCTGAGCGACAAGCCCTTTTCCAACCCCGATTGCAGGAAGGAAAGAAAGGTGGGCAATGCAAATGGCCAAGGGGATACTCTCTGTGCAGAGCACCAGGATAAGAAAATCTTCCACGTTCTGTGGTAGATCTTAGCAGACGTTGACTTCCTAGCTTGTCTCATTGTGGCTACGACTCCTTGAGATAATCCTGCGGAGGCTAGGATCCAGGACTCAATGGCCACACAGTCAGGTTCAGGGCCGCAGAATTCTGATGGAAAAACGGCCCTTGGGACAGTAAGTCTGGTCGGTCTGGCAGTGACCACGGTCGACCGACCGTGAGATGCCACAGATCCGGATACCACGATCTCCTCGGCCAGTCTGGGGCGACGAGTATGACGCGGCTGCAATCGGATCTGATCTTGCGTAACACTCTGGGCAAGAGTGCCAGAGGTGGGAAGACGTATGGGAGCCGGAACTGCGACCAATCTTGAACTAATGCGTCTGCCGCCAGAGCTCTTTGATCGCGCGACCTCGCCATGAATGCCGGGACCTTGTTGTTGTGCCGGGACGCCATTAGGTCGACGTCCGGCACTCCCCATCGGCGACAGATTTCCTGAAACACGTCCGGGTGAAGGGACCACTCCCCTGCGTCCATGCCCTGGCGACTGAGGAAGTCTGCTTCCCAATTTTCTACGCCTGGGATGTGAACCGCGGATATGGTGGATGCTGTGTCCTCCACCCACATTAGAATGCGCCGGACTTCTTGGAATGCTTGCCGACTGCGCGTCCCTCCTTGGTGGTTGATGTATGCCACCGCTGTGGAGTTGTCCGACTGGATTCGGATCTGCTTTCCTTCCAGCCACTGTTGGAAGGCCAGTAGGGCAAGATACACTGCTCTGATTTCCAGAACATTGATCTGAAGGGTGGACTCCTGCGGAGTCCACGTCCCCTGGGCCCTGTGGTGGAGAAACACTGCTCCCCACCCTGACAGACTCGCATCTGTCGTGACCACTGCCCAGGATGGGGGCAGGAAGGATCTTCCCTGAGACAATGAGGTGGGAAGGAGCCACCATTGTAGAGAGTCCTTGGCCGTCTGGGAAAGAGAGACTTTCCTGTCCAGGGACGTTGACTTCCCGTCCCATTGGCGGAGAATGTCCCATTGAAGTGGGCGCAGATGAAACAGCGCAAAGGGAACTGCTTCCATGGCTGCCACCATCTTCCCGAGGAAGTGCATGAGGCGCCGTAAGGGGTGCGACTGGCCTTGAAGGAGGGATTGCACCCCTGTCTGTAGGGACCGCTGCTTGTTCAGCGGAAGCTTCACTCTCGCTGCTCGAGTATGAAACTCCATGCCAAGATACGTTAGCGACTGTGACGGTGACAGATTCGACTTTGGAAAGTTGATGATCCATCCGAACGTCTGTAGAGTCTCCAGCGTAGCATGTAGACTGAGTTGGCATGCCTCTTGAGAGGGTGCCTTGACAAGTAGATCGTCTAGGTAAGGGATCACCGAGTGTCCCTGAGAGTTCAAGACTGCTACCACCGCCGCCATGACCTTGGTGAAGACCCGGGGGGCTGTCGCCAGACCGAATGGCAGAGCTACGAACTGAAGATGATCGTTTCCTATCACAAAACGTAGAAAACGTTGATGTTCTGTAGCAATTGGCACGTGGAGATAAGCATCTTTGATGTCTATTGAGGCAAGGAAGTCTCCTTGAGACATTGAGGCAACGACAGAGCGGAGGGTTTCCATCCGGAACCGTCTGGCGTGCACATGTTTGTTGAGCAGCTTTAGATCCAGAACAGGACGGAACGAGCCGTCCTTTTTTGGAACCACAAAGAGATTGGAGTAAAACCCTCGCCCTTGTTCCTGAGGCGGTACAGGAACCACTACTCCTTCCGCTCTTAGGGAGTCCACCGCCTGCAGCAGGGCATCTGCTCGGTCTGGATGTGGGGAGGTTCTGAAGAACCGAGCTGGAGGACGAGAACTGAACTCGATTCTGTACCCGCGAGACAAAATGCTTGTCACCCACCGGTCTTTGACCTGTGACATCCAAATGTCGGAAAAGCGGGAGAGCCTGCCCCCAACCGGAGATGCGGAGGGGGGGGGCTGGAAGTCATGAGGTAGCCGCTTTGGAAGCGGTTCCTCCATTTGCTTTCTTGGGGCGTGCGTGAGCCCGCCAGGAATCTGAGACTCTTTGCGTCCTCTGAGTCCCTTTGGACGAGGAGAATTGTGTCTTGCCCGAACCTCGAAAGGACTGAAACCTCTGCTGCCATTTTTTCTGCTGAGGTTTGCTTGATCTGGGCTGGGGTAAGGAAGAGTCTTTACCCTTGGACTGTTTAATGATGTCAGCCAATGGCTCGCCAAACAGTCTATCTCTAGATAAAGGCAAGCTGGTTAAACATTTTTTGGAACCAGCATCTGCTTTCCAGTCCTTTAACCACAAGGCTCTGCGCAAAACTACCGAATTGGCGGACGCCATTGAGGTGCGGCTGGTAGATTCTAGGACCGCATTGATAGCGTAAGACGCAAACGCAGACATCTGCGAGGTAAGGAACGCCACTTGCGGCGCCGCTGGATGTATGATAGCATCCACTTTTGCTAAACCAGCTGAAATAGCTTGGAGTGCCCATACGGCTGCGAATGCTGGAGCAAACGACGCGCCGATAGCTTCATAGACAGATTTTAACCAAAGGTCCATCTGTCTGTCATTGGCATCCTTAAGTGAAGCGCCATCCTCCACTGCAACTATGGATCTAGCTGCAAGTTTGGAAATCGGGGGGTCTACTTTTGGACACTGGGTCCAGCGCTTGACCACATCAGGGGGGAAAGGAAAACGTGTATCCTTAGAACGTTTAGAGAAACGCCTTTCTGGATGAGCGTCGTGTTTCTGGATTGACTCTCTGAAGTCAGAGTGATCCAAGAAAGCACTCAATTTACGCTTGGGATAGAGGAAACGAAACTTCTCCTGCTCTGCAGCTGCCTCCTCTGCAGAAGGAGCTGGGGGAGAAATATCCAACAGTCTATTGATGGCTGAGATAAGATCGTTTACCATGGCGTCCCCATCCGGGGTATCCAGATTGAGAGGGGTTCCAGGATAAGACTCCTGATCACTCTCTTCAGACGCATCACAGGGCGACTGATTGCGCTGAGACCCTGAGCAGTGTGATGACGTTGAGGGTCTTTCCCAGCGAGCTCGCTTAGGGTGGCTGGGGCTATCATCTGAGTCATAATACTCAGCCTGAGAAGCCGGGGACCCCCTTGCAGTCTGGATTAATTCCAACTGAGGGGGATTAGAGGACAGAGACCTCGCCGTGTCCATAGACTGAGCCCCAGTCATGGATTGCAAAGTTTCAAGGATTTTTGCCATAGTCACAGACATTCCATCAGCAAAAACTGCAAAGTCTGTCCCTGGCGCCGGGGCAGAACTTACAAGCGTCTCAGCCTGGGTCACTACCCCTCCGGACTCCGGCTGGCGAAGCAGCACCGGATCGGAGCATTGCACACAATGGGGGTCTTTGGAACCTGCTGGTAGAGCAGCCCCACATGCAGCGCACGCAGTGTACACAGCCCTAGCCTTGGCAGCCTTGCGTTTTGTGGATGACATGTTGCTGCCTCCTCAGAGCGATCTGGGGTATCCAGCCAGGAAGCGACCTCACAGTGCAAGAAATAAATAAATATATATATCTGGTGACACAGTACACCAATGCACACTGAGGCACTAGAGGGGCCAGCTGAAATGCCGCTTACCGCCCGCTTAAGAGCGGGTGTGTGGTCTCCAAAAGCCCCCTAGTCCAGGTCTCCCAGAGCCTTGCGTCCTTCCTCTAGCCAGACTGCATGTAATGGCTGCCGGCGTCCTGGGAGAGGAGGGGGGGCGGGCCCTGGGCGTTCCTGACTAAGAGCGGGAAGCCTGCTTCCCTCTGTGCCTAGTGAGAGGGCTGGAGCATGTAAATCAGGCTCCAGCCCTCGTCGCTGCTGCGAAACAGCGTCTCTCCCCTACCCTGATTGACAGGGTGGAGGCGGGAACGAAGCGGAGCTAGGCCGCAAAAGCCGGGGACTGGATTTATAAACGCCGCCGCCGTAAAAGCGCGGTCGGCGTGTCCCCGGCGCACCACAAGTCACAGCAGCGCCGCCCGGTCCAGTGGGGGTCGGCGCTGCGTTCCCACAACACAAAGTCCCCCAGTAAACTGTAGGAACACTAACTCCAACGTTACGGTCCCCGGCGCACTACAACACCCAGCCAGCCCGGAGTGTGTCTGTGCCTGCCGGGGACACAGAGTACCTGTATGATGCAGGGCCTTGTCCCTGATTGTACTCCTGCTCCATATCCATCAGGTGCTATGGGTCTGTGGATGGAGCCCGGCGTCAGAGCTTAGAGGCCGGCAGGATCCCACTTCCACAGAGCCCTACAAGGGGATGTGGAAGGAAAACAGCATGTGGGGCTCCAGCCCCTGTACCAGCAATAGGTACCTCAACCTTACAACACCATCCACGGGTGAGAAGGGAGCATGCTGGGGGCCCTATATGGGCCCTCTTTTCTTCCATCCGAAATAGTCAGCAGCTACTGCTGACTAAAATCTGTGGAGCTATGCGTGGATGTCTGACCTCCTTCGCACAAAGCTTGAAAACTGGAGAACCCGTGATACCACGGGGGGGGTATAGCCAGAAGGGGAGGAGCCTTGCACTTTTTAGTGTAGTGCTTTGTGTGGCCTCCGGAGGGCAGTAGCTATACCCCAATCGTCTGGGTCTCCCAATAGAGCGCCGAAGAAAGGTTATTTGCTTTGGTTTATAATTTCACAATGATCTAACTAAAAAAGCCACATTGTTGCCTTTCATATTTATAATATGATACATGTTATAGGTACACATTATATTATTTCATATTTTATATTATATTTTGGTTACATTCAACACATTGCCACCTATGGGTTTGGAAGGGTAATGCACCAATGACAAAAAAGGTTATTACATGAAATACTATCGTCTATACCATTATGCAGTATTATTACATCATTCTAAGTATCAATTATATTAATACTTCTACGATAATAATAATGACATGGTATTATAGTATTAGAGTTATGATACGCTGTGACATTTATTAGTGATAGTTATTGCCATATTTGGTATTTAGATTAGGGAATGAAGTCTTCAATCAAGATTATAGAAGATAAAAAGACTTTATAATTTTCCTAAAGTTAAAAGGGATTCTGCAAAAAGGTCCAAAAGGTAACGTCTCAAATAAGACTGTGTAACATACAATTCACTTACCGTGTTTGCACCTTAGAAACACAATGATCTTATGGTTCGAGGATGGACAATGACACATGGTCTGTGCATTAAGACCTCCCTACAGATACTAAGAAGAGCAATGACGTGTTAAAGTTAACCCCTGTCGTGCTGACCAAGAACGTCTTAACATCTGTTCCAGGATTTGACAACAGGCAGCGCGGAGGATAAAGGTGACTAATGTAAATTACACTGCACAGACATCAAAGACTTTTGCTATTCTTCTACACTCATGAACTGTGGTTTATCAACATTGGCTATGGACTTTGTAATAAAGAATAAGGTTTATGGACTTTGATCTAACGATGATAAACGCAATACGGGACTGTTTAAATTGGTAACCATTCATTTTTATCAAAGGATTTATTTCTAAGAGACTGTGTTTATGCCGGATTACATCGGAGATAAGAAGACATCAACTCAGAGGACATCATATGGAGACCGGATTTGTTTTTTTGCATTTCTTTTTAGGTCTAGCGAAGTATAGATATATATTTTTATATGATTGATCAGTCACGGCCTATCATAACAGGAATCCACATTATTATATTATTGAATTTACAACATGAATAATGCAAATTAATTATTCATCATTATTATTGATATTAATCCATTATCACCAAATAAGGAAAAGATTTGTTATTTTAATGATGTATTAATTAATTTTCGGGGTTGCTCCACCCGCTTCAAGGGGGGATTGTTAAAAGCATTAAAATTAATACATCTAGTTATCAAATATTTTATAGTAGGACATATAAGTTCATAGTTCTGTTTATGTTGGAGGGCATAGGTTATTAATAAAGTTTATAAGGAATAAATATTAAGATGCCCATATTGAATATACTTGAGTACTGGCATGGAAGGATATATTTAAATCTTCTCGAAGCTTCTAGAAGATTATGTCACATGAACTATGTTCAACTAGAACACCCTATATGGACTGAGCAGTTGGTATATAACACACGATGGAGGGGGCCACTGGGGGCTCCTCCACATTGCCTGCTGTCAGAAGACTCCAGTGCTGCAAGATGTGACACGCTGTCCGGCCTAAGAGATGACACCCCCTGATTTGCCATTCAGAGAGATGGGTAAAGATTTCCCATTGATCAGTATGGACTAAATGAACTCTTTTTTCCGTAAGCTGACAAAGTATATTGTTTTTCCTTTCTGTAACTGAACCCTGGCAACCATTTTTTTAATTAGATAAATAGATACATACATAGATAGATACATTAATTTTTTACATTTTTTGAAGTCCTTTCTTTCATGCGCCTTTACGTATTTGAAGAAAAATATATTTAAGAGTATATTTTTTAACAACCATATAAGAAAATGGCAAAGTAGCAAGATAATAGATGTGGTTTCCAAATATTGTGTAAAGACAGGAAAGTAAATAACCAACAAAAGTATACTTTACAGCACTTTCCTTTCCTCAGAGCACCCTTTTGTATACCTGACTAATGAAACCTTTGTAACAGTGTATGTAATAGGATGTTCAGCACCCTGCTGGAAGAAAAGAATCATCTCAGTTGGATTTGCAGATGTGCAGCTTGAAGACTGGGAACATCTTAATCTAATTCTGTACTTTAATGGCTCAAATACAAATTCATGTATTAATGAGTTATACATAATTGTTAGACAAATTGACATCAGCTGGCAAGAAAGATCTGTTCAGTCAAGTTAATACATGCATCGAATCAAGGTGTTTGTCTTCCAATTAGAAATTTAGTTTTTTGGATAGATGATTTTCTTTTTAAGCGCTCCTTTGTCTAGTAAATGCTGTGACAAACGTGTTCTAGTGCTCTTTTCTGTTCTTTCCAGAACATTCGCAAGCTTTATAGAAAGTGGACGTGAAATGGGATGATAAGTACGTAAAAGTAATATCTAGATACTTCTTGAAAAGGATTCCAATAGGATAATGGTTAAAGGTCCTATCATTAGCAAAAGCCATTACCTTCATATAATCCTTTATTGCTGACCACAAACCAGTGTATTATCTACTAGCTTCCCTTGAAAATCCCACAAAATACTATTTGTATATCTTGGGCGCCATATGTAAATTACTATGGTTCGATGCAATGGATGCCATCGATGTGATGTTGCCGCCTCTTCTATTTTTGACTCGCAATCCTCTGGCTTTGATGTGGATGACACGTCCTTTGTCATCCATATCGAACAACAAAATACGGGCCGGCACAGTAGCATGACGGGCTGAAAACGAAGCAGGAGTTGAAAACAGAAGTGGAGAATTGTTCAGTGCTCTGTCCTCAGTAGGACAGAACAAAGTGCAGCTGCGAGGGCTTGTGAGTCTACTGCGCAGGTGCCAGATTTTGTTGCACGACGTTGTTGACAGAGGACTTGTCATCCACATCAAGCAATGCTGAAGGACTGCGATTATGAAAATAGATTAGGCGCAGACAACACAGTGATGAAGCCTATCGGAACGGACCACAGTAATAATGAGTGTGAGAAATACAAATGGTATTGTTAGGGATATACAGTGGGAGTTAATAGATAATATATAGGTTTGCGAACTGCAATAAAAAATTAGATAAAGGTGGTGGGTTTTGTTTGGATATTGAAAAACTGGTGACAAGCTCCCTACAGGGTTCACTTGATCCAGTAAGGTAAAAGTAATATGTGATCACGGAGCAACCCCTTTAATACTGCATCAATGACTTCATATACAGTATACGCTCACTTCAAGTAATGTAACCCACAACCACTCATCATTAAAACAGCGTGGATCTTCTAGTTCTCTTACTCCAACCTCATGTAAAACACAAAAACGCCAGACCGTGAAATTGCTATGGAATATTAGAATTCCTTATAAATCCATTATTACAGAAAGTGAGGAGAATAACTTCCATTATTCCCACATGGTATCTTTAAAGAGAACCAACCAGCAGGATTTTCATATATAAAGTAAAGCCAGTGCTATACTGGCAACTAGGATGCTGAATGTCAGAGATTGGAGGTCTTATTTCAGAAATACGTGCAAGTAAAGTTACAGCAATGCACTGCTATTTGATGGACAGGTGCAACAGGGGTGGGAATATATGGGTCGGGTCTTGCTATCTATTCCCGCCACTGTCTGCTGCCTGGCCTTGGTAGATGCTAAACTATATGGGCTCCTTCCAGGTAGGAGTCATTTCGGTTACGTGACAGGGGCGTGTTTGAAATGCAGCCCATACAATCTAGTATCTCCCAAGGTCAGGCAGCAAACAGGCAGGAATAGATAGCAAGACCCGACCCATATATTCCCACCCCTGTTGCACTTATCAAATAGCAGTGCATTGCTGAAACTTTGCTTGGAAAAAACTGAAATTGGGTCTGCACTACTGCAATAGAATAGTAGAAGGATAATGAACAGTTCCGTGCACCACACAAAGGGCATATATAGAAAACCACACGGGGAATGTGTGTGTCTTAACGGGCACTGGAACCATATAAATACTCAATATATCAGAAACCTGTCCGCATATATTAAAAAACAATTTTTGTTAAGTGAAAAAGTTTAAAAATCTTTAAACACATAATCCAAAAAAAATAGGCGGTCCGGGCAACCCAAAGGTCTCCCTAAAACAAAGTATAATATGCACACAGGGAAGAATCTGTCAAAATAGCCAGGGTACAAAAGGGGATATTCGGAGTGGCACAGATCATATAGCTGAATCAGCATAAATTATCACAGATAACATATGTACAAGACACCTACAGCATGCTCAAATAATATTCATTATTATCAATATAATACCTGTACATGGAGATATAAAGGGATAAATAACCCTAGACCAGGGGTGGGGAACCTCTGGCCCGACAACTTTTCCTGCGGTCCCCGAGCTGATTCCCGGGGACTGCAGTGCTGGAGCGGGAGCCGCATCTTGTGATATAATTGTTTGACCAAATATATTAGGGTAATTTTCAAGTTGATAATTTTGTGCGGCCCCCGAAGGTTGGTAGAAATTTCCAAATGGCCCCTGGCAGAAAAAAGGTTCCCCACCCCTGCCCTAGACCCCAGTAAAAGAGTGCAGTGATTGGGAACCGGCTGCTGGCCCCACGTGATGCGCTAACCAAATGCTAGGCTTTCTCAGGGGTGACCGTATTTTCACATTGGCACATTATTTTTAGTCACTAAAGACCCTTCAGAGAGTTTTTCGCTGCTTGATTCAATATACAGTACAGACCAAAAGTTTGGACACACCTCCTCATCCAAAGAGTTTTCTTTATGTTCATGACTCTAAAAAGTGTAGATTCACATTGAAGGCATCAAAACTATGAATTAACACATGTGGAATGAAATACTTAAAGTGTGAAATAACTGAAAATATGTCTTATATTCTAGGTTCTTCAAAGTAGCCACCTTTTGCTTTGATTACTGCTTTGCACACTCTTGGCATTCTATTGATGAGCTTCAAGAGGTAGTCACCGGAAATGGTCTTCCAACAGTCTTGAAGGAGTTCCCACAGATGCTTAGCACTTGTTAGCCCTTTTGCCTTTACTCTGCGGTCCAGCTCACCCCAAACCATCTCGATTGGGTTCAGGTCTGGTGACTGTGGAGGCCAGGTCATCTGGCGTAGCGCCCCATCACTCTCCTTCTTAGTCAAATAGCCCTTACACAGCCTGGAGGTGTTTTTGGGGGTCAATGTCCTGTTGAAAAATAAATTATGGCCCAACTAAACGCAAACCGGATGGAATAGCATGCTGCTGCAAGATGCTGTGGTAGGCATTCTGGTTCTGTATGCCTTCAATTTTGAATAAACCCCCAACAGTGTCAGCAGCAAAGCACCCCCACACCATCACACCTCCTCCTCCATGCTGCTTCACGGTGGGAACAAGGCATGTAGAGTCCATCCGTTCACCTTTTCTACAAAGACACGGTGGTTAGATCCAAAGATCTCAAATTTGGACTCATCAGACCAAAGCACAGATTTCCACTGGTCTAATGTCCATTCCTTCTGTTCTTTTGCCCAAACAAGTCTCTTCTGCTTGTTGCCTGTCCTTAGTAGTGGTTTCTTATCAGCTATTTTACCATGAAGGCCTGCTGCACAAAGTCTCCGCTTAATAGTTGTTCTAAAGATGAGAAGGTGTGTCCAAACTTTTGGGCTGTACTGTATATAGAAAATTTTTACGTAAACCTGCAAAGAAATAACTCGTGTGTATATAGACAGTCATAAGCAGCACAGAATTTCATATTCCACATGACAATGTCAACATGCAGTTTCTTCCATATGTAAGTGACCTTTGAAATGGTATACCACTTTATAGTAAATAAATTATAGCTACAAATAAGATAGAAAAAAGCTCTGAATAGAAAACTAAACCCACTGGAAAAACCTGTTTAACATGACAATAAGACACTATCACCACCTAAAAAATACATCTTCTCATGCAGTCAGACAGGTACTGAATATATATTAATGTCAAATTCCTAGTATAAAGCAGCAAACATTTCAGCTCACACTTCAAAATATATGAAATTGCGTCATGTAACGTAAAGTGTAAAATATAGAACTAAAAACAGCAGATGAAGCGTTAAATGCATAAGAACAATGGACATAGCAACTGGAATGTAGGTAAAAGCACAAATATTAATATTTTCCAATAAGCGCCAACGTGACAAAATAAATTGTGGCAGAAGAGCGGAGAGATATTAGAAAAGTGGTTCCCTCTTCATTTTATTACATCAAATGTCCCCATAATACACTCCCCTTTAAATAAACATAGCTCTCACTATCTTCTGATGTGCTAACCTATGTCTCACTCCCATGGATTTTGAGTTTACTGACACAAGGCAGATATGGAGGCAATAATGCAGGCTCAGCTTCTGAGCCTGCTTCAAAGGCAAGTGCCAGATGTATGACGTGGCTATAGCATGGGTAAAAGAAAATTGTGAGATCCAGCAACTACAGTGAATTAACCGAGAATCCATCAGATAACTTATTTCGCTGGTCCAATGGAAGAGCTTTTAAACACTTGTCTTTTATAAGCTACTTTCAGGTGATTTGTGACCACAAATGACCTATGGGTTGAATCTGCAGAAAAACAAAAAGTCTGTAAAAGCAAGAAGCTGCAAAACGTTTAATAAGGTCCAATTGCAACAATGACTTTTTTGCCCAAAATACAGGAATTTGAGAAATGTATTTAATTTGCCATGAATGGAAAATTCTGAATAGAATGCATCAAAGGTGCATGGCCATAAATGTACTATTACTATTCCAATTATTACATTCCAGAAAAGGGGTCAGTCTGGAGTTTACTTGAAAATCAACAGAATTTGTAATATATACACAGGAGCCTGCCTTCACTTTCATTCTTGCACCATATGATACCTTGGAAATAGAGCATTTGCACCAATGTGGATATTTTTATTTATTTTATGTGGAAGAATCTATTAGGTTGTCCATAATCTGTGGCGTCAATCTGAAGGGGACTCTTACATTTCTGCTGCAGGGGTAGTCACTGCGAAAGAGTGGACTGCGATAGCGCTGCGCACAAGCAGAATTGCCTGATCAAGGTATTTAGAAAAAGCCTCCCTTATCAGTTTTACAGAGAGGTGGCCATTACTGCAGACTAGTCAACCGCCTCTTTAAACCCCTTCAGCCCCCGGGCAATTTCAGTTTTTGCATTTTAGTTTTTTGCTCCCCTTCTTCCGAGAGCCGGAACTTTTTTTATTTTTCCGTCAATCTTGCCATGTGACGGCTTGTTTTTTGCGGGACAAGTTGTACTTTTAAATGAAACCATAAATTTTACCATATGGTGTACTGGAAAACAGCAAAAAAATTACAAGTGTGGAAAAACTGCAAAAAAAGTGTGATGGCACAATAGTTTTTTGGATGTTTTATTCACCGTGTTCACTATATGGTAAAACTGATGTGTGGGTATGATGCCTGAGGTCGGTGTGAGTTTGTAGACACCAAACATGTATAGGTTTACTTGTATCTAAGGGGTTAAAAAAAATTCACAAGCTTGTCCAATAAAAGTGGCGTACATTTTGCGCCATTTTCCGAAACCCGTAGCGTTCTCATTTTTTGGGATCTATGCCTCATTGATGGCTTATTTTTTGCGTCTCGAGCTGACGTTTCTAATGGTACCATTTTTGCGCAGATGCTACATTTTGATCGCCTGATATTGCATTTTGCGTAAAACTTGCTGCGACCAAAAAATGTAATTTTGGCGTTTGGTAAACGGCATAGTGGCAAAAAAATTCCAATCAGATTAATTGATTTTATATTTTGATAGATCAGGCATTTCTGAACGCGGCGATACCAAATGTGTGTATATTTATTTATTTTTTTTTAACCCTTTAATTTTCAATGGGGTGAAAGGGGGGCGATTTGAACTTTTAGTTTTTTTTTTTTAAAACTTTTTTTTGTTTTACTAGTCCCCCCCCTAGGGGGCTATAGCGATCAGCAATCCGATCACTCTGCACTATCTGCTGATCACAGCTATACAGCTGTAAACAGCAGATATGGTCACTTCCTGATTCATTCGGCTCTGGGCCGAGTGAAAACAAAAGTGACTCGTCATAGCTGCAGGCGTCATCACATGACCCTGTACTACCATGGCAACCACCGAAAGTCACGTGATCACTCACGTGGGGGCGGCGGTAAGTGAAAATTATGACCGCGCGTATATACATCTAGCTGCCAGACTTTGGCAGCGAGATGTAAGGGGTTAATGTTATGGGTGGAATGCGATTCAACTCGTAACATGCAGGCACAGATGTCAGCTGTCGAAAACAGCTTATATGTGCGCGGATCGCTGCATCCTGCCCGCGGCAGGGGGCGGGGCTTAACGTCACACGCTCCATGACGGATATATCCGTCAAAGGTCGTGAAGGGGTTAAGTACATCCTTAAGCAAAGTCTTCACATTGCTTGCAAGCTGCGCTTTTTTTTTTTTTTTCAGCTGCATATTTGTATGTGGAGAAAAATACAACAATATGGGATTAGACAAAAAACAGGAGAACTCGGAGTTTGTCATTAAAATGCAAACAGATTATCTACTAGTAATAGCAAGTTACTAGCAGATAATCTGTTTGCATTTCAATGACATTATACCGACTAACATAATTAAGCTGGGTTTACACACTGCAACATCGCAAAGGACATCGCTGTAACGTCACCGGTTTTGTGACGTAACAGCGACCTCCCTAAGTCTCTGCTAAGTCGCTGGTGAGCAGTCAAACAGGCAAACCTGGCCAACAACTCAACAGCGATCCGGACCTGCAGAGCGACCTAGCTGGTTGTTGGGGACGTTGATAAGCAGCCTTTTGAAAGGGAAGTTGCTAACAAAGTCGCTGCAAAGTCTTCACACACTGAAACTTCATGCTGCACAGCGGGAAACAAAGGACCTAGGAATGGTCCTGAACTATTTGTAACAATTACAACTTCACAGCAGGGGCCGGGTCGCTGATAGGTTTCACACACTGCAACATCGCAAACAACATCGCTATTGCGTCACAAAACCGGTGACGTTACAGCGATGTCGTTTGAGATGTTGCAGTGTGTAAACCCAGCTTTAGTCTCAGACCACACTATCTAATCTGATATATTTAAGGACAAAAAGGGGAAAAAAAAATGTGTGACTATGGAGAAACAGTGGATATAATTAAATATAACAGGGACCAGTAACAATATATATATATATATATATATATATATATATATATATATATATACTGTATTAATAAATGGAAATTTTTAGCAAAGCATTGCAATAAAGGTTTGAGGCCATATGGCACCCCAAATAAAATATAGTATTTAGTGTAGGACTGCCCCATGGAATTTGCCGTGACGTTGGCGGGGTGGCTCAAAATATTGCAATGTTTTGCTAAAAATTTCCATTGATTAATACAGTATAGAAATTGTGCTGGCTCCTTCTTTTTGAAAAAAAAAAAAAAATATTATATATATATATATATAACACACACACACTTTTTGGATCTACCAGCTCTGGTTTTTGTATAATGTGAATTGGGATTATGATTCGTAAATAATGTATTCGTTTACTGTCTAAAGAATTATGAAAAAAATTGTGTGAATATTTGATACAGACTCAGAGTTCTCCTGTTTTTTGAAAAGTTATAAAAGAGTCATAAAGTATTTTATTTGAAATGTATCTTTGGAACGGTCTTGTGGTGTTAATATGGGATTAGAGTTTCAGAAAGTGGATTACATTTCTTTAACTCTCATGCCCATTGCTTTGTTTTTATGTAAAAGCTGAGGACAAAGAGCGCAAATAGGGTCCAGATATTAAAAATGCAGTGTGCAAGAGATTACACTCCCCTTATAGGGTTGTGTAAGTCACAGTCACTAAGCATGCACAAAGACAATGGCAGCTGCCGCAGCCCCATGTGAAGGCATCGTCAGAGCTGAAGAGGAGAAGTAGGGTTAATGCCGCGCTGTCGTCAAAAAGGAGGAAAATTGTTGATTCAATAAAAGTGTTTTATTTCATAGGTCAATGCGCTTCAGGAATCTTTTCCCCTTCTTCAGGACCCAAAAGAAAAACAAATCAATATCCTTGAAACGCGTTGACCTTTGAAGCAAAACACTTAATTATTCAATTAACAATTTTCCTCATTTTTGGCAACAGTGCGGCATTAACCCCACTTCTCTCCAGCACTGATTTGTTTTTAACGGAAGTGGTTCTGAGGTTCAATTTTAAAATCCATAGCTTGCTGATATCTATGGAGGTAAATATGTTTAATTTGCAAATCGCTTAGATCTCGATGAAGTGAACGCTAATGTTCTTTCTCTTTCTCCAGATGTATGTGATAGTTCAAAAGGTGAAGACAATGAAGTGGACAACGATTGAAAGCAAGGATTGTGTGAGGTCTCAGTTACGTGATCCCGGGATAGCGAGTGCCGCCACCGGTAGACTAGTATAAGTGTTATGTTAAAAAGGGAAAACGTATGAATTGATAAGGGGTTAACCCGAGTAGTAACCCTTTTAACCCCTTAAGGACGAAGCCAGTTTTGTACTTCATGCCCAGGCCATTTTTTGCAATTTTGACCAGTGTCACTTTATAAGGTTATAACTCTGGAACGCTTCAATGGATCCCGGTGATTCTGAGATTGTTTTTTCGTGACATATTGGGCTTCATGTTAGAGGTAAATTTAGGATGATATTTTTTTGTTTTATTTGTGAAAAAATCTGAAATTTGACAAAAAAATTAAAAATTTTGCAATTTTCAAACTTTTAATTTTTATGCCCATAAACCGGAGAGATATGTCACACAAGTTAATAGTTAATAAATAACATTTCCCACTTGTCTACTTTAGATCAGCGCAATTTTTGAAACAAAATTTTTTGGGGTTAGGAAGTTAGAAGGGGTCAAAGTTCATCAGCAATTTCCCATTTTTTCAACAAAATTTACAAAACCATTTTTTTAGGGACCACATCCCATTTGATGTGACTTTGATAGGCCTGGGTGACAGAAAATACCCAAAAGTGACACCATTCTAAAACCTGCACCCCTCAAGGTACTCAAAACCAGATTCAAGAAGTTTATTAACCCTTCAGGTGCTTCACAGGAACTAAAGTAATGTGGAATGAAAAATAATAAAAATTAACATTTTACCTAAAAATGTTACTTTAGCACTAATTTTCTTACTTTTTCAAAAAGGTAACACCAAAAATTGGACCTCACACTTTGTTACCCACTTTCTTATGAGCGCGCAGATACCCCACATGTGCTCAGAAACCTTTGTTTGGGTAAATTGGAGAGCTCGGAATGAAAGGAGCAATATTTGAATTTTGGAAAGCAAAGTTGGCTGAAACAGATTGCGGGCACCATGTTGCTTTTACAGATCCCCTAAGGTACCTAAACAGCAGGAACCCCCCTCAAGTGACCCCATTTTGGAAACTAGACCCCTTAAGGCTTCTATCGAGGGGTATACTGAGCAATTTGGACCCACAGGTACTTCACAGATTTTGATAACGTTACTTTGTCATATTGAAAATTGTAATTTTTTTCTCAAAAATGTTGCTTTAGCATCAATTCTCTCACTTTTTCAAGAGGTAATTCCAAAAATTTGACCCAAATGTTTGTTACCCACTTTTTTATGAGCACAGTGATACCTCACATGTGGTCTGAAACCTTTGTATGGACAAATGGGAGGGCTTGGAACGAAAGGAGCAATATTTGAATTTTGGAAAGGAAATTTGGCTGAAAAAGCTTGCGGGCACCATGTTGCATTTGGAGGACCCCTAAGGTACGTAAACAGCAAAAAAACCACCACAAGTGACCCCATATTGGAAACTAGGCCTCCCAAGGAATTTATCTAGATGTTTGGTGAGTACCCTGAACCCCCAGGTGCTTCACAGAAGTTTATAACGTTGAGCCATGAAAATAAAAAAATAAAATGTTACCACAAAATTGTTACTTCAACCAGGTAGCTTTTTTTTATCACAAGGGTAACAGGAAAAAAATCACCATGAAATTTATTGTGCAATTTCTCCTGAGTTTGGTGATATCTTATATGTAGTGGAAATCAACTGTTTTGGCACACGGAAGGTCTTGGAAGGGAAGGAGTGCAATTTGACTGAACATTTGGCTGGAATAATTAATGGACGCTAGGTCGCATTTGGAAAGCCCCTAAAGTGCCTAAACAGTGGAGGCCCCCCACAAGTGACCCCATTCTGGAATCAAGACACCTCAAGGCTTTTATCTAGGTGTATATTGAGCATTTTGAATTCACGAATACTTCACAGAATTTGATAAGCTTAGGTTGCCATATTGAAAATTTTCATTTTTTTCACAAAAATGTTTCTTTAACATCACATTTCTCACTTTTTCAAGAGGCAACAACAAAACGTGGACCCCACAGGTTGTTATCCAATTTCTTGTGAGCGCAGGGATACCCCATATGTGGCCAAAAACCTCTGTTTGGATATATGGGAGGGCTTGGAATGGAAGGAGCACCATTTGAATTTTGGAAAAGTTGAAATAAATTGCGCGCACCATGTCACATTAGCAGGGCCTCTTGGGTACCTATACATTAGAAACCCCCCACAAGTGACTCCATTTTGGAAACTGGACCCCTCAAGGATTTTATTCAGGAGTATAGTAAGCATTTTGAATCCACAGGTACTTCACAAAAATGTTGCTGTAGCAACAAATTTCTCACTTTTAGGCTATGTGGCCATGATCCAGTGACACGGCGTCCAGTACACACTGTCAGCCTTCCTGCAGAGATGTGAGTGTTGTCCACGGGAGAACGCAGCTGCCCATGCCCATGATTTGGGTTCAGGCTGCTGTGGACTTTAGTTCTATTCAACCTGCAGAGAACACTCATCTCCGCAGCATAAATTGACATGCTGAGGCTCGGGAAGCTGCGCCACAGGTCAGTTTATGCTGCGGCGAAAAGAAGCACAGTGGGCATGGGATTTCTAAAAATCCTTCCACTGTGCTTCTACTGCACAACGCAGCGTTATGGACGCAGGGAAAACACTCTGCGCCCAAAACGCTGCAAACCCTGATTGTGGGCACATAACCTAAAATGCTACAATGGATGAATGGATAGATGTCAAACATATATAACGTCCCACCCCGCTGCATATTCTAAGCTGGCGCCCTTTAGTGCCTCTCATGTGGCACTAAAGGGTGCCTAGCCTTGTATTTAGCCCAAAAAGAAAAAAAAAATAATTAAAATAAATGACGTGGGGTCCCCCCTATTTTTGATAGCCAGCTAGGGTAAAGCAGACAGCTGTAGCCTGCAAACCACAGCTGACAGCTTCACCTTGGCTGTTGATCAATTTGGAGGGCTCCCCAAGCTGGTTTTTTTTTTTTAATTATTTATAAATAAATAATTAAAAAAAAAAAAAAAACAAACATAGGGTCCCCCCAAATTAGATCACCAGCCAAGGTGAAGCTGACAGCTGGGGTCTGGTATTCTCAGGGTGGGAAGAGCCATGGTTATTGGACTCTTCCCAGCCTAAAAATAGCAGGCCGCAGCCGCCCCAGAAGTGGCGCATCCATTAGATGCGCCAATCCTGGCGCTTCGCCCCAACTCATCCCGCGCCCTGGTGCGTTGGCATACGGGGTAATAAATGGGGTTGATACCAGATGTGTAATGTCACCTGGCATCAAGCCCAGCAATTAGTTATGTCATGGCGTCTATTTGATACCAGACATAACTAATTGACAGTAATAACAAAAAAAAAATTTATTTGAAAAAACACTCCCCAAAAACATTCCCTCTTTGGCCAATTTATTGAAAAGAAAAAAAAAAAAAAAATCGGGTCCTTGCTGTAATCCATTGTGAAAGTCCCGCGGCGATTCTGGACCTTCTAGAATATGAGGGGCACGTTCAGGGAACGTATCCCCCATTTTCTAGGAGTGCAGACCATCCATTTGAGGAGAATGGGTGCAAAGAATTTGCACCCACCCTCCTCGGGTTACAGCTGCAGACTCTGTGCAGCAGCAGCAGCCAGCGTCTGAGTCACAGACACAGGAAGCTGACAGCCGCGCTCTGCACGTGTGACCGGCGTGCACTGTGAAGGAGGAGGGGGCTGCGGGGGATCAGAGCTGACAGGTACGGGGGACACCGGGGAACACCGGGGTGGGAATAGGGGGTGACCTGCCAGGGCCTGGGGAGCAGGTTTCTGTCGTATGTGTCATAGCACATGCGACAGAAACCATAGAAAAGGGGGAAATGCGGCCGGTGCGCTGCTGTGCGCGCCGGTATGTGCGCCGCCATGTTAGATTTTCGGGAGGAAGGGGGGGTGGGGGGACACTTTGGCGACACCGGGGGACCCGAAAGGACCGGGGGAGATTTATCTCCCATCTGACATGTTTGTTTATGCCAGATGGGAGATAAGAAGGGAATTTTGTTTACTTACCGTAAATTCCTTTTCTTCTAGCTCTAATTGGGAGACCCAGACAATTGGGTGTATAGGCTATGCCTCCGGAGGCCGCACAAAGTATTACACTCAAAAGTGTTAAGCCCCTCCCCTTCTGCCTATACACCCCCCGTGCTCCCACGGGCTCCTCAGTTTTGGTGCAAAAGCAAGGAGGAGGAAAAAGAATTATAAACTGGTTTAAAGTAACTTCAATCCGAAGGAATATCGGAGAACTGAAACCATTCAACATGAACAACATGTGTACACAAAAAAACAGGGGCGGGTGCTGGGTCTCCCAATTAGAGCTAGAAGAAAATGAATTTACGGTAAGTAAACAAAATTCCCTTCTTCTTTGTCGCTCTATTGGGAGACCCAGACAATTGGGACATCCAAAAGCAGTCCCTGGGTGGGTAAAATAATACCTCATAAGAGAGCCGTAAAACGGCCCTTTCCTACAGGTGGGCAACCGCCGCCTGAAGGACTCGTCTACCTAGGCTGGCATCCGCCGAAGCATAGGTATGCACTTGATAGTGCTTCGTGAAAGTGTGCAGGCTCGACCAGGTAGCCGCCTGACACACCTGCTGAGCCGTAGCCTGGTGCCTCAAAGCCCAGGACGCGCCCACGGCTCTGGTAGAATGGGCCTTCAGCCCTGAGGGAACCGGAAGCCCAGCCGAACGGTAAGCTTCGATAATTGGCTCCTTGATCCACCGAGCCAGGGTTGATTTGGAAGCCTGTGACCCTTTACGCTGGCCAGCGACAAGGACAAAGAGTGCATCCGAGCGGCGCCGTACGAGAAATGTAGAGTCTGAGTGCTCTCACCAAATCTAACAAGTGCAAATCCTTTTCACATTGGTGAACTGGATGAGGATAAAAAGAAGGTAAGGAAATATCCTGATTGAGATGAAAGGGGGATACCACCTTAGGGAGAAAATCCGGAACCGGACGTAGAACCACCTTGTCCTGGTGAAACACCAGGAAAGGGGCTTTGCACGACAACGCTGCTAGCTCAGACACTCTCCGAAGAGAAGTGACTGCTACTAGAAAAACCACTTTCTGCGAAAGTCGTGAGAGGGAAATATCTCTCATTGGCTCGAATGGTGGTTTCTGAAGAACCATCAGCACCCTGTTTAGATCCCAGGGTTCTAACGGCCGTTTGTAAGGTGGAACTATGTGACAAACCCCCTGCAGGAACGTGCGTACCTGTGGCAGTCTGGCTAGGCGCTTCTGGAAAAACACAGAGAGCGCTGAGACTTGTCCCTTAAGGGAGCCGAGCGACAAACCCTTTTCCAGTCCAGATTGAAGGAAGGACAGAAAAGTAGGTAATGCAAATGGCCAGGGAGAAAAACCCTGAACAGAGCACCATGACAGAAAAATTTTCCACGTCCTGTGATAGATCTTGGCAGACGTTGGTTTCCTAGCCTGTCTCATAGTGGCAATGACGTCTTGAGATAACCCTGAAGACGCTAGGATCCAGGACTCAATGGCCACACAGTCAGGTTGAGGGCCGCAGAATTCAGATGGAAAAACGGCCCTTGAGACAGCAAGTCTGGTCGGTCTGGTAGTGCCCACGGTTGGCCGACCGTGAGATGCCACAGATCCGGGTACCACGACCGCCTCGGCCAGTCTGGAGCGACGAGGATGACGCGGCGGCAGTCGGCCCTGATCTTGCGTAACACTCTGGGCAACAGTGCCAGCGGAGGAAACACATAAGGGAGCTGAAACTGCGACCAATCCTGAACTAAGGCGTCTGCCGCCAGAGCTCTGGGATCTTGAGACCGTGCCATGAACGTCGGTACCTTGTTGTTGTGCCGGGACGCCATGAGGTCGACGTCCGGCACCCCCCAGCGGCAACAGATCTCCTGAAACACGTCCGGGTGAAGGGACCATTCCCCTGCGTCCATGCCCTGGCGACTGAGATAATCTGCTTCCCAGTTTTCCACGCCTGGGATGTGAACTGCGGATATGGTGGAGGCCGTGGCTTCCACCCACATCAAAATCCGCCGGACTTCCTGGAAGGCTTGCCGGCTGCGTGTGCCGCCTTGGTGGTTGATGTATGCCACCGCTGTGGAATTGTCCGACTGAATTCGGATCTGCTTGCCCTCCAGCCACTGCTGGAACGCTTTCAGGGCAAGATACACTGCCCGTATTTCCAGAACATTGATCTGAAGCGAGGACTCTTGCTGGGTCCACGTACCCTGAGCCCTGTGGTGGAGAAAAACCGCTCCCCACCCTGACAGACTCGCGTCTGTCGTGACTACTTCCCAGGATGGGGGTAGGAAGGATTTCCCCTTCGATAATGAAGTGGGAAGAAGCCACCACCGAAGGGAAGCTTTGGTCGCCTGAGAGAGGGAGACGGTCCTGTCGAGGGACGTCGGTTTCCTGTCCCATTTGCGTAGGATGTCCCATTGAAGGGGACGCAGGTGAAACTGCGCGAAAGGGACTGCCTCCATTGCTGCCACCATCTTCCCTAGGAAGTACATGAGGCGCCTCAAGGGGTGTGACTGGCCTTGAAGGAGAGATTGTACCCCTTTCTGTAGTGACTGCTGCTTGATCAGCGGAAGCTTCACTATCGCTGAGAGGGTATGAAACTCCATGCCAAGATATGTCAGCGATTGGGCCGGTGTCAGATTTGACTTTGGAAAATTGATGATCCACCCGAAACCCTGGAGAGTCTCCAGGGTAGCGTCGAGGCTGCGTTGGCATGCCTCTTGAGAGGGTGCCTTGATCAGTAGATCGTCCAAGTACGGGATCACCGAGTGACCCTGCGAGTGTAGGAGCGCTACTACAGTAGCCATAACCTTGGTAAAAACCCGTGGGGCTGTTGCCAGGCCGAACGGCAGTGTCACGAATTGCAGGTGTTCGTTTCCTATGGCGAAGCGCAAGAAGCGCTGGTGCTCTGGAGCAATCGGTACGTGGAGATAAGCATCCTTGATATCTATCGATGCAAGGAAATCTCCTTGGGACATTGAGGCGATGACGGAGTGGAGGGATTCCATCCTGAACCGTCTGGTTTTTACGTGTTTGTTGAGCAGTTTCAGGTCCAGGACCGGGCGGAAAGACCCGTCCTTCTTTGGGACCACAAACAAGTTGGAGTAAAAACCGTGGTTCTGTTGCTGGAGAGGAACAGGGATCACCACTCCTTCTGCCTTCAGAGTGCGCAGCGCCTGCAGAAGAGCCTCGGCTCGCTCGGGAGGCGGGGATGACCTGAAGAATCGAGTCGGGGGACGAGAGGTGAACTCTATCTTGTAACCGTGAGACAGAATGTCTCTCACCCAGCGGTCTTTTATTTGTGGCAGCCAGGTGTCGCAAAAGCGGGAGAGCCTGCCACCGACCGAGGATGCTGCTAGAGGAGGTCGAAAGTCATGAGGAAGCCGCCTTGTTAGCGGCGCCTCCGGTGGTCTTTTTAGGACGTGACTTAGACCGCCATGCATCAGAGTTCCTTTGTTCTTTCTGAGACCTTTTGGACGAGGAGAATTGGGACCTACCCGCGCCCCGAAAGGACCGAAACCTCGACTGCCCTCTCCTCTGTTGGGGTATGTTCTGTTTGGGCTGGGGTAAGGATGTATCCTTTCCCTTGGATTGTTTGATGATTTCATCCAAACGCTCGTCAAACAGCCTGTCGCCAGAAATTGGCAAACTGGTTAAGCGCTTTTTGGAAGCAGAATCTGCCTTCCATTCCCGTAGCCACAAGGCCCTGCGGAGTACCACCGAATTGGCGGCCGCAACCGCCGTACGGCTCGCAGAGTCCAGGACAGCATTAATAGCGTAAGACGCGAATGCCGAGGTCTGGGTGGTAATGGATGCCACTTGTGGCGCGGACGTGCACGTGGCTGCTTCAATTTGCGCTTGACCTGCTGAGATAGCTTGTAGCGCCCATACGGCTGCGAATGCTGGGGCAAAAGAAGCTCCGATAGCTTCATAGATGGATTTTAACCAGAGCTCCATCTGCCTGTCAGTGGCATCTTTGAGCGAGGCCCCATCTTCCACTGCAAGTATGGATCTAGCCGCCAGTCTGGAGATTGGAGGATCCACTTTGGGACACTGAGTCCAACCTTTAACCACGTCAGGGGGAAAAGGATAACGTGTATCCTTAAGGCGCTTCGAAAAACGCTTATCTGGACAAGCATGGTGATTCTGGACTGCCTCTCTGAAATCAGAGTGGTCTAGAAACATACTCTGTGTACGCTTGGGGAACCTGAAACGGAATTTCTCCTGCTGAGAAGCTGACTCCTCCGCCGGAGGAGCTGAGGGAGAAATATCCAGCATTTGATTGATGGACGCAATAAGATCGTTCACTATGGCGTCCCCATCTGGAGTATTAAGATTGAGAGTGCCCTCAGGATCAGAATCCTGATCAGCTGTCTCCGCATCATCAACCAGAGATTCCCCCCGCTGAGACCCTGAACAATATGATGTCGAGGGAAATTCTAAGCGAGCCCGCTTAGTCGGTCTGGGACTGGGGTCTAAGTCAGAACCCTCAGCCTGGGATGTATGAGATACCCCGGGAGGACATTGTTGGTCCAACTGAGGGGGGCCAGGGAACAATGATTCAACAGAGTCCCTTTGCTGAGATACCGGCCTGGACTGCAAGGCTTCTAGTATCTTAGCCATAGTCTCAGAGAGTTGATCCTTAAAGGCTGCAAACTCAGTCCCTGTAACCTGAACAGCGCCAACAGGTGGCTCCCCCTGGGCCCCTCTTAGCAGAGGCTCCGGCTGAAGAAGTGCCACAGGGGCCGAACATTGCACACAATGAGGGTCAGTGGAACCTGCCGGCAGCTGGGTCGTACAAGCGGCGCAGGCAGCATAATAAGCCTGTGTTTTGGCACCCCTGCCTTTTGTGGGCGCCATGCTATTGTTTTCCCTGAGCAACACAATAGGGTATATAGCCAGAATGAACTGTGCTCATACAGTGTAAAGAATATACTATAAACAAATAATGTATCAATACACTACAGCACCATGGGGCTAGCACCAACAGGTGCTGCTTACCACCCACCTAAAGCGGTTGTGAGGCCACCAGAGACCGTGTCTGGGTCTCCCAGGGTTTGTCCCTCTCTGCAGCGTCGGAGGAGCTGACAGGAATGGCTGCGGCGTCCTGACGAGAGGAGGGAGCCGTGTGCGTGGCCGAGAAAGTGCGGGAACTGGTGCTCACACTGTGCACAGTGAGGGGGGTGGAGTATGCAAATCATACTCCAGCCCTCAGTGCTGCTCGTTCCGTGCAGCGTCCCGCCCTTCCCCTGCCTGTCAGGGCTGAGGGCGGGAGAAAAGGAAACTAGGCCGCAAGAAAGCCGGGGACTCGAGTATAAGCTTGGCCGCCGTAAAAGCGCGGCCGGCGCCGAAGTCCCCGGCGAACTACAAGTCCCAGCCGCGCCGCAGTTTCCCATGGCAGCGGCGGTTAGCGCGGTAGCCCCTACATATAAACACACTCAGCGACGCTGAGTGTGTAATGGCACAGTTTAACCCGGTCAGCGCCGCGGTCCTCGGTGCACTAGCACACCCAGCAAAGCTGAGGTGTTGCTGTGCACGGTCCCCACAGGGATACAGAGTACCTTCAAGTAGCAGGGCCATGTCCCTGAACGGTACCCGGCTCCTATCCAGCAGGCTCCACAGGAGTTGTGGATGAAGCACGGTCTCAGTGCCTGGAGACCGATAGGATCCCACTTCACCCAGAGCCCTGAGGGGGATGGGGAAGGAAAACAGCATGTGGGCTCCAGCCTCCGTACCCGCAATGGATACCTCAACCTTAACAACACCGCCGACAAGAGTGGGGTGAGAAGGGAGCATGCTGGGGGCCCTATATGGGCCCACTTTTCTTCCATCCGACATGGTCAGCAGCTGCTGCTGACCAATCTGTGGAGCTATGTGTGCAGGTCTGCCTCCTTCGCACAAAGCAAAAAAACTGAGGAGCCCGTGGGAGCACGGGGGGTGTATAGGCAGAAGGGGAGGGGCTTAACACTTTTGAGTGTAATACTTTGTGCGGCCTCCGGAGGCATAGCCTATACACCCAATTGTCTGGGTCTCCCAATAGAGCGACAAAGAAATGATTTTTTACCGGCGCGGTCATTTACTGTAACCTGATCATCGGTATACGGTGTATACTGGTCATCAGGTGAGCGGGGCCGGAAAAACTGGCCAGAATCATGATTTCCAGGGTCTCAGCTACCCCCGGCAGCTGAGACCCCGGAAATTTTCTGACTCTGGGGGGCGCTAGACCCTTTTTTCCGACCGCCGTTAAAAAGCGGCGGATCGGAAGAAGTGCCCTAATTTGTCGCCGTTAAAAGGCGTATCGGCGGTCGTTAAGGGGTTAATCCTATAGAAATGTTGTGTAAGGTACTGATTGAAACCGTTCATGGGAGACAAGCCACAATATAAAGAGTTGAAGCTGTTTTGTAGAGAGGAATGGGCTAAAATTCCTCCAACCTTTGAGCAGTGCTTAATTGCTAGAAATGCTCTAGTGCAGTTATTGCTTCAGCAGAGCATTACACCAATTCAGCTTTGGACTGGCTACCGGAGGAAACTCCAGTAATGCCAGGCCTGGATTCACGTTCCTGCATTGCACTTCAGAGCTCTCACCTGAGCTCCTGAGTTCAGCCTAGACTGTACCGCGAGCGTCGAGTGATTGATTCCCCGGCCACTGCGGTTCAGTTCATGACAGCTGCAGACAGGTCGGGTTGATCTCCAGAGTTCAGGTGAGAGCACCGGAGATCACCCCGGCCTGTCTGCAGCTTACATGAACTGAACTGCAAGCGCCGGGGAATCAATCACTCGGCGCTTGAGGTACAGTCTAGCCTGCACTCTGGAGCTCAGGTGAGAGTTCCGGAGTGCAATACAGGTACTTGAATCCAGGCCTGGCATTAGTGGAGTTTCCTCCGGTAGCTAGTCCAACGCTGCACCAAATACTGAGAGAAAAGGTTCACATACATATAAGATATTGGATCATTAACAAGCCTAATTTTTTTGCACTAATTTGTTTGATATGGTTCTCTACATCTACTTTTAGGACTTGTGAAAATCTGATCAACTTTGTGCAGAAATATTGAAAATTCTGAAGGCTTCACAAACTTTAAATTACCACTGACGCTTCACTGAACGGTTTGGTCACACCAATGGTGCTTTGTGCAGCATGCTTGGCTTGAACAGTCATTTTAAGTATAAAAAAAATGAACATATGTCAAACTCTTCAAAGTTTCATTAGCTAAAACTAATGTTTAATGATTGCTAAACCTATTTTTAGCTCAAAGATCATCATCTTCACTTTTTCTTATAGAGCTGAAATAAATATACATACAGTATCATACAAAAATACAAGCTAACAAATGAGATGGTGGGTGTAGAACAGTGGAGAGGAGAAAGCAGCATAAAAGCCACTAATTATTTGGTGAAAGCATTAAAATACTGTAAACCAATTTCAATAACAAGGTTATGCTTTAAAATGAAACATGCTGTTCCTTCGGTTATTCAGCTATTTTTAGGTTCTGTACGAATGTAGGCGCTCAAAAGTGCCACCACGGGGTACATAAGTAGCTCTCATTATTACCCACTCGATGCGTGGTCAAATGTTCTGTACTGCACACCCAGAGCGGAACGTGCCCCTGCTGTGTACGCTTTGTTCTGAACACATAGGTGAACTGTTACGACAGGAGGATAAAAGTACCCGGAAATCACAGGGAGAGAGAGAGAAAAAAAAAAAAAAAAACCATTAAGCCCCAAGGGCTCAGCTTCTTAAATGACACAAGTAGGGGGAACATTAAAATTGTGAAGGCTAATTGCTCAAAATCATAGGCATATGCACATCTATTTTTCCCTTTCATTCTGTGAACAATTACTTTCTTAGGAATGTAACTGGCATGTATGGCAGCGCTCACATTATGGAAGGCTGCAGAATTGCACAGGCAGGGAAACGCTGTCATTCAGCTTTCTCTCCGCCGGTTTTGACAGAACAGCTTTATAACTACCGCAAGAAACTTCGGAAAGGTTTTATATGTGCAACTTCTAATACAGAAAGTCTTTCATATCCTACATTTTGGAGCAGATTTTCCAATATTCTTAATTGGCAGAGTAATTACTTTTTTATTATTGATAATTATGATTCCTAATGATATCATTAGCAACTATATCTTTATCGTCTATAACGTTGGAGATTTCAGAACTCTATAGATAAATTATAAATAAAATGCCCCAAACATTTCTGTTTCTAGGTTAAGAAGCCAATTTGCCACCAAAATTTAATTAGGAGTCCTAATTAAGAATACTAAAGTATCTGCTTGGAAATGAAGGAGCTTGGCTCTCAACCTACAAACTGATTTTAGGAGAAATAAGCGTAATGCGGGCTTTACACGAGACGAGCTATCGTGCGATGCATCATCGGGGTCACTGTTTTCGTGACGCACATCCGGCATTGTTCACGACATCGTCTCGTGTGACACCTCCGAGCGACGCAGTATCGCTCACAAATCGTAAGTCGTGTACTCGTCGCTCAGTTTTAAAAAAATTGTTTAATTAAAATGGCGCCGGTTGTTCATCGTACCCGGGGTAGCACACATTGCTCCGTGTGACACCTCGAGAACAATTAAACACAGCTTACCTGCCTCCCGCGGCTCCCGGCGGCTATGCGGAAGGAAGGAGGTGGGCGGGATGTTTACGTCCCGCTCATCTCCGCCCCTCCGATTCTATTGGCCGGCGGCTGTTTGACGTCGCTGTGACGCCAAACGTCCCTCCCCCTTCAGGAAGTGGGTGTTTGTCGCTCAGTAGGCAAGTACGTGTGTCGGGGGTTTCACGACTTTGTGCCACACGGGCAGCGATTTGCCCGTGACGCACAAACGACGGGGGTGGGTACGATCGATCGTGAAATCACACAATCGGTCGACTCGTGTAAAGCCCGCATTAGGATAAATGCAGTGCACAATATCCACATTTTTTAGAAGCATTTTTACTTGTTTATTTGATTTGAATAGGTGAAAAATTCTGTAAAAACGTGGAAAGAATTGATATTCTGCAGATTGGAAAAAAAGGGAATTTTGTTTACTTACCGTATATTCCTTTTCTTCTAGCTCCTATTGGGAGACCCAGACAATTAGTTTTATGCTTTGTGTGGAAGGAGGCACACATCCACTCATGCATTCTCATACATAGTTATGTCGGATGGAAGAAAAGAGGATCCCGATGGGGCCCCCGGCATGTTCCCTTCTCACCCCACTATGTCGGCGGTGTTGTTAAGGTTGAGGTACCCATTGCGGGTACGGAGGCTGGAGCCACATGCCGTCTCCTTCACCATCCCTTATGCGGCTCTGGGAGAAGTGGGATCCTGAGCGGTCATCCATATGCTGGGACCGTGCACACAAAGCATAAAACTAATTGTCTGGGTCTCCCAATGGAGCGACAAAGAAAAGCATTGATAGTTAAAATAGGCAAGGGGAAAAAAAAGCAACAAGTGCATGAGATTTCAGAAATCTCATTCATTTTGCTGGTACTGTAAAATGCAGTGTTTTCATGTATGGAAAAAAACCCCAAACAAACTGAAAAAAATGTGAACATACCCATAAAGGGAATCTGTCAGCTGGTTTTTGCTACCTCACCGGAGAGCAGCATTATGTAGAGAAAGAGACCCTAAATCCAGTGATATATAAAACTTAGATTACTGACTGAAGCAGTTTTGAAAAAATAAACCATTTTCGTTTTAGTATGTAGGAGTGCTTCTCAAGTTGCCCCTTCCTACAAAAGGGTTTTGGTGTACATTTCCATAGACAGAAGCTGCTAATCACAGAAGGGGCAGAGTTTAACTTGAGCTTATGCATGCTGGGTCTGACTAATGATAAAGCTAAGATAAGCTAACATAACAAGTAACAAAAACACACTATGATAAGACACATGGCAGAATTCTCAGTTTTAACCCTTACAGCATGCTGTATTCACATTACATATCAAAAACTTGCTGACATTCCCTTTAAGAGACAACAGTGATGGCTGGTAAATGACCAGAAGTGCTTTTCCGGGTTTGGTCCTGTCTAGCAAAGCGATGTTTAAACCGACGTACAGGCACAGGAGCACTTAGACCCAAAGGTCAGCAAAGCTGTAAGGTTAGGGTCACAGTACCATAGAGTCTCTAACTCAGGAGAATCGGCCCTCTTATGCAAATAACACTCGGATCAGAGTTTGAGCAGCGTATCATTTACAGTGATCCAATTCTCTCGGTTGAAAGATTCATATAATACTGAAGATTAAGAACAAAATTAATCCATCTTCTCCATTGTGCGAGTCAACAGAAATTGGACTGCACTCAATCTAATGTTTTCCACACAACAATAGATTTGAGTGGTATCCGATTTCAGTCAGTGGAATAAAAAGAAAAAAAAAATTGGACATCAGCACTGCCCCATTGACTAACATTACTCCTGGTACTATCTGACACAAAAAAAAAAAAAAAATTAGATGAGAAAGCACTCATCTGATTTAGATATCGCCTCTTTCAGACCGTGATCTCCCCTATTAATTACCCCTCATCCTGCTATGTTTATGCTATGTGATCTGAACTCTAAATCTATAAAGCATGTGTGATCTGCCATTCTGAAGACTTGGGTGCTTTTTTTCCCTCTGATCTGCTTCGTAGATCTATTCCCTGCTTATTTCCTCAAACACTCAGATTGTGAGCATTAGAGAAAGTTTACAGTTTTGGATCTGTGTCAGAAACGGGACAATCCAATATGTAGAGGGAGTTGCACAGACTCCCGGCGCCATCATTTGAACCCGGGATACACGGGACAGCCGCTCGCCCACTGAACGCACAGAGTGGCAGCCACCCGCACAGAGAAGCAGCTGGCCGCCGGGACAGAGAGGCAGCTGGCACAGACAGGCAGCCGACACTGAGCCACAGGCACCTGGACGCCCACACGCACGCAGCCACAGACACCCGATCGCCCGCACGCACCCGGCCGACCGCACACAAAGCCACACAGACAGCCACACTGGTAAGCTACATTCTGATTATAAGAAGCACCCCTCATTTTCTTTCCAAATTTTTGGGAGGAAAAGTGCGTCTTATAATCCGAAACATACGATATCAGAGTTTTATTTAAAAATAAAAAAAAATTGTTTTAGCTTATCAGAAAAAAATGGCTTGAAATAATTTGATGAATAAGATTTAATTTTTGTCCCCCCCAAAAAAAAAACAAAAAAAAAAACAACTGTCAAAACAAATATGCCAATATTATTTAAAATGTTTAGCATAAATCTGCCCATAAATACCATAAAATATTAGATTATATATTGAATTAAAAAGACATCCCAAAAACCATGTATTTTCTTTCAGCATCACTAGCAAAAACTGTGACCCGTGAGATTTCGGATGGGAATTAGTGTTCGCTGCACTGGACAGTGCAGCTGAATTAACATTTCATCTAAAATAACTCCACTCTTGGAGTGGCGGAGACGTCTAATTAGTTTGGGCCGTTTCACCTACCACAGCTCGTCCAGGTCATGTTCCATTCCATTGCTAGTAGTTAAGTAAAGATTGAGTGCTCCGGTGTGAATCAATACAAGACAGGCAGAATTACTCATACAAATTAATAAGCACGGCTCCCGATGGCTCATGACACGCACATCAATACTTACCTTCCAGAAAAAGTAAGCATACAATACATGAAAATGTCAGCTCTCCTGGTTAGTATTCACGTGCACACAAGCACCGGAGGAAATGGAAGATTTAAGATATTTTCCTTGAAAAGGGTAATCTGCTGTGAATCAGCCGCAATTTCAAAGGAAAACAAACAGGAGAGAAGGCATGTTTTATCAAAGTGTTATGTGAACAGATAGCGCTTTGATTTGCTAACCATATTATGGATGACCTCGGTCTTAAATACTCCCTTGTAAAAATTAAAATATTCTGCTTTCTAAAGGAGGGGAAGGTTGTTTAGTAAATTCAGAGACGTCTGGAGAGATTTATGAAAAGTTATATTATCCCAATACTTAGCCGGCGTGTTCAGGGTTCACAGTGTTTTGGATGCAAGTTTTCACGCTGCGTTATACAGTACAAGTGCAGTGGATTTCTAGACGTCCCATGCCCACTGTGCTTGTTTTTCCCAACGTAGCACATCAATTTATTGCAGTGGAGCCCGCACCCAGATTGTGGGCACAGGCAGCTGCCATCTCCTGCAGAGAGCACTCGCGGTCCCACAGGAGAGGACATGCCGTGTCCTGATGGTGTGCACATATCCTTAGAGGACAGATCACAGGAACTGCATGGGATGATATAAGCAATCAATCCACTTTGGAAAGTCTGCGTCGAAAATTGTATCCTTAATATTTTAAAGCACCCTAATTGGAGTTCAGTGGACAACAACAAAAAAAGTCCTATTTGCAGGTGGTGTGCGGAGTGAGTTGACATGAAACCCACATGATCCGAGGTTTGGCAATTTAACCCCTTCGATATCAAGGTTACGGCATCTAAACAGACATTGGAACGCGAAGATTGCGCATGATTTCGATTGGTTATGTATCCCAGGAAGAGTGGGTTACTGAAGTACTGTAGTACATTTTTGTGATCAAACAAATCTGTGTAATTTACTGGTAATAATTTTAACTCCTTCACGACAGGCCGATTTGCACTTTTCATTTTTTTGTTTTCACCTTCCTTTATCTGAGAGCGGTAACTATTTTTCCGTCAATATGGTCATGTGAGGGCTTGTTTTTTCAAGAACGAGCTGTACTTTTAGATGAAAGCATGAGTTTTACTATATAGTGTACTGGAAAACTGCAAAAAATTCAAAATGCAGAAAATTGTAAAAAAAAAAAAAACAAAACATAAGTGTGATTGTACTATTGTTGAGATTTTATTCACTGTGTTCACTATATGGTAAAACTGCATTCTCTGCAACCTGTAGCGTTGTCATGTTTCGTGATCTATGGCTCAGCGAAGACTTATTTTTTGCGTATCAAGCTGACGTTTTCAACTGTACCATTTTTGCAAAGATGCTACGTTTTTATAGCCGGTTATTGCATTTTGCACACAATTTGCGAAAACCAAAAAACGTAATTTTGGTATTTGGAATTTTTTGCCACTACGCAGTTTACCAATCAGATTATTTGATTTTATATTCTGATATTGGGCATTTCTGAACACGGCGATACCAAATATGTGTATATTTTTTAAACCCTTTAATTTTCAATAGGGCGAATGGGGGTGATTTGAACTTTTATTTTTTTTTTTTTAATTTTTCGAAACTTGTTTTTTTAAAACTTTTTCCTTTTATTTTACTACACCCCCTAGGGGACTATAACGATCAGCAGTCTGATCGCTCATTCATTTCTCTCGATCAGAGCAGCACCGCTCAGACCGGGAGAAATGCTCATCTGTTGTAACAGCCAGTACTCGGCTGCTGGTTAAAGGACCTGAGTAATCACATCTTGACGCCGCCATTTAAGGGGTTAACAGGTACGGTTGGATAGCGATTCCACTCATACTTGCGAGGCACACGTCAGCTGTACAAATCAGCTGACATGTGCGCTGATCCCCGCCCGCAGCAGCCGGTGGGGATTAATACTATGACCGCAGGGACGTAATATTACTGCCCGCAGTCGTTAAGGGGTTAAAAGGTATTAGACCTGGGTAAAAATTATACAGATGCACAGTAACAATTGACTTTTACAGCCGCCTCCCTCACCAAGACAATTGGAACAGTTTCAATATCGGTAACTTTTTAGAGAGGTACTATATAAATTATTAGGCTTACTTCTTTATCCATGCTCTCTAGGTCCTCTTTACAAAGTGTATATAAAGGCATAGTTTCAGACATGCTTGGCTGACGTTTTCTCCGCGCTGGGCCAGACTGTTCCTCTGTACTTTCCGTAGGCAGCTCTTCATCGTCAAACATTTGCTCTTCATGAGGCTGAACTACTCTGTCAATAAAAACATATTCCCATGCTTAGACAATATGACGCATGCCACAAACCTAACACAATGAAAGTGATTCATGTGTTTCCTCCTCGGTACTGGACTATTTAGGAATCTCAGGTTAGTTACCCGTATATTATAGTGACATCACTTCCTGGCCATATACATTAGATTAAGATCAGTCTTATATCAATAAAAAGATGGCGGATATTTTTTTTTTTTTTTAACGATAAACAAAAAAAAAAAACAGAAAACAAAAAAAAGCCCAAAAACGCTTAAGTATACATAAAGACTAGTCAATCAGGCAGTACCCGCAGTTTTAGAGGACAAGGTAGCAAAAAAAAATAAAAAAAAATCACCCTTTTGTTACATATAGCTGGCTTCATTTATTTCATTAATTCGAAATAACTCTTTACTCAACTATGTGAAGTTAGAAAGCCCCAGAAAACCCCTTTCCTGTTGTTTTGAAATATGCCAAATGCTGGCTTCAAATCATAAGTCTCTGCACTAATGGTCTGCTCCAAAAAAGACTGCTAATGAATTTTGTCAAAGCAATGTTATGGTTTTATTCAGTGCCCGTGACTTCAAATAGCACAGCCACCATTTCATATAGAGAAAAAATTATTGCTAAAAATGTATATATAATATATATATATAATATATATATATATATAATATATATATATATATATATATATATATATATATATATATATATATATATATATATATATATACATACATATATACATATATACATATATATATCTATATCTATATATATACATATATCTATCTATATCTATATCTATACACACACACACACACATATATATATACACACACACACATATATATACATACACAAACACATATACACACACGCATATATATATATACACACACACATACACATACATATATACACACACACACACACACACGTACATACACATACACACACACACACACGAACACATATACCTATATAGTATACAATCTTTAAAAAGAAAAAATAAAATCGGTATATTTGGTTAGTAACTGGTTTCAGGTCACACTTGTACGGGTGGTTTCTTGCCCTAGCGCTGCAGAGCTCGACTGCATTTTCTTGACATAAGACGTCATTCTTCGTGAGGTCCCAAACGATGCATGTTATCTGCAAAGCTAGCAATGTCATCATGTCTCCACAGGCCAAAAACTCCCACAATAGTTGGTGGAAAGAAAAGGTTAAGGAGTTTTAATTTGAACTAGCTAATCATCAATGATCCCCAGTGGGTTCAGGAGGTGAATCATTAGTGGCCGAATCAATGAACAAGCTAGCAGCATACCGTGCCATGGGATGTCAGGAGACTGGATGAGATGATTAGTTAGAGGGGTTGTCTTCACTATTGGGGGGGGAGAGAGGGTAATCACAGATCTCACTTTATTGAGTGACATGGGTGACCATTCATTCATTTTATTTTCCGGACACAGCCCCCCCCCCCTCCAGTGATTCCAGCATTTGACAACTTTAGTTTTACCAAGATCATGTGCTTGCACAGCCATTATTTAGGCAAGCAAGAGTCATCTTTATGAGACAATTATTTAAAGACGCCACAAGGTGATATTGACATACTAAGTAGCCCATTAAGGAGAACATTCTCCATATTTCAGCTGCCTTCACACACAGTATGCTGTTTCTTTCTCGAACAGAATGCGGACTCAAAGTTTCAGATACACACACCAGTTTCAAAAATAGGTCCTTGAGTCCAATCCATTGCACTTGGAGCATGTCCTGTTATTGGTTTTACTGTTCAGACTAGTCCATTTAAGGCTATACTGAGCCATATAAAAGGATGAAACACTGCATACATCTCTGTACTTCACTGTTCCATATGTGTTTCATCACATTTTCACGGATCCATTGTTGAGTCAATGGATAAAAAAGTTCAGTTCAGACAGTACCTGCTTCAGTATTTAGAAGATACAAGAGATGCAAAACACAGGCAAAACATATGCCATATGGATGAAAAGCATTCTGTTCTACACAGATGTAAAAAGACACGGATGTGTAAATGTAGCCTTAAAGGGGTTGTCCGGGCTAAAATGATAAGTCTGCAGTCACTCTATTTGGCACTCTATGTGACTGCAGACTTGTGTATCCTCCCAGTGCGCTGCGAGGATTTGCCGGTTTCTGAGTCGGACACGGCGGTTATATAACCACAGTTGTGCAATATGCATGTTCCCGGTAAGAACCCAACTAGTGGGCGTGGCCTCACTTTACCCATTCCATACACTTTTGAGTGAGACCAATAGTCGGGTTCTGACCAGGAACATGCATATTGGACAACTGCGATTCAGAAACAATCAAATCCTCGTGGCGCAGTGTGTGCCATGGGAGGAGTCATGTCTGTAGGCACAGAGTCACACAGTGACCGCAGACTTATTTTACACCGGACAACCCCTTTAATGGAAGGAAACAACTTTGTAAACAGTGGTGCTGCACAAAAACTTTGGCCACATCAAAAGCATGAATGAAGGCCCTTCTGCAAATCTGAGTTACACATGTTTGCATGTGAACTTCCACATGGGCTAGGGCTACACTGTAGCCAAAAACTGTGGTAAAATTGTAATGTGAAAAATATACTTGCAAGTGACCCTTACATGAGTGCAAACAGTTAAAACTTTGTCATGGTCACTTGTGGTTCTTCTGTGCCCGAATAGGGATTGGCAGCCCATATTTGGGACACATCTACCAGTTCTGTGAATGTGGAACTCTGTATAACTATCCACACCACTGACTGGCAGCTTTGTGTATACTGTGCATAGGCAGAAAGCCATCAGTGGTGGGGGCGGGGTTATACAGTGCTCATGAAGGACTAAATAGCAGCAGATTTACTAGTCCTCTAGTGAATCATCTAATCTGATTTTTTTTTTTAATCAAAATTACAGAAAGCAGCCGAGTAAGTGCCACATAACTGGAACTCTGCCTGTACTTTATGCTGCTTTCAGATTACGTGGCGAAAACCTGGTGACAGATTGCCTTTAACCCCTTCAGCCCCTTCAACCCCTGCAGCACTGCCAGCATATGTCTAGGAAGGTATGTTCTTACTACGTCTGTGCACCGCATTGGCCGTGGGTTCTAATCTCTTTGCTTGCAGGTGGTTGTCACATTTTGCTGCACTGGCAGCCAGGATATTGTTTGCATTTTTGATGTATGCAAATAAAACTTGCATTACAAGATGAAAAATATAGATATTAAACCACCATTCCTGTGTATTTTCTGAAAGTAGTCTCCTGGTACATTGTCAAAATGCCACTTAACTATATAAAAAAAATTGTTTAAAAGAACAGAGAGTCCTCAGTGGTTGATACCTTTTAATGGCTAACTGAAAAGATGGTAATAATTGCAAGCTTTCGAGACTACTCAGGTCTCTTCATCAGGCATGGTATTAACTATATATGCAATCATCCTCAGGCACATTTGAGTCAAAGGTGAAGTTTTTTTTGCAGAAAACAATTAGCAAAATTGAGCTGGCTAAAACTGTGACCAAAATACAAAATGGGGATACACAACACCTCCTTAACGCCTTCAGCCCCCGGGCACTTTCCATTTTTGCGTTTTTGTTTTTTGCTCCCCTTCTTCCGAGAGCCGTAACTTTTTTATTTTTCCGTCAATCTTGCCATATGAAGGCTTGTTTTTTTGCGGGACAAGTTGTACTTTTAAATGAAACCATACGTTTTACCATATAGTGTACTGGAAAACAGCAAAAAAAATTCCAAATGCGGAAAAATTGCAAAAAAAGTGTGATGGCACAATAGTTTTTGGGATGTTTTATTCACGGTGTTCACTATATGGTAAACCTGATATGTGGGTATGATGCCTGAGGTCGGTGCGAGTTTGTAGACACCAAACATGTATAGGTTTACTTGTATCTAAGGGGTTAAAAAAAGTCACAAGTTTGTCCAATAAAAGTGGCGCACGTTTTGCACCAATTTCCGAAACACGTAGCGTTCTTATTTTTTGTGATCTATGGCTCAGTGACGGCTTATTTTTTGCGTCTCGAGCTGACGTTTCTAATGGTACCATTTGTGCGCAGATGCTATATTTTGATCGCCTGTTATTGCATTTTGCGTAAAACATGCGGCGACCAAAAAACGTAATTTTGGCATTTGGAATTTTTTTGCACACGTCAGCTGTTGAAAACAGCTGATGTGTGCAGACCACCGCCGCCTGTCCGAGGCTGGGGGCGGGGCTTAACGGGACACGCTCCATGACGGATATATCCGTCCATGGTCGTGAAGGGGTTAGGCAACTTCCACAAATTGGCACCAAAAAAAGCCTTTTTTTGCCTCATTTAGGGGATTCACTATGCAACCCAATGCCCAACCAGCTGGTACAGAGGAATCTAGGTATACAGCACACAACGAATACATCATCATTTCCTTTACATAGTTTATTAAATTATACTTTCTGACATGAACAAAAGTCTGAACAAAAGAAAAAACACAAAATCCAGGACAGAATCATGTGTAATGCGGTCCTGCCTTACAGATTCTTATACCTGAAGGATGAATGCTCCCCGTGGACAGGTACATTTAGTGAAGGACAAGGTGCTTGTATATATTGGGACTGACTGGAACTTTGGGAAGCTTTCCGGATGAGTTTCCCAGTTACTGGGTCGTACTGCCGCACTTCTGGACCAGGTTGTGTCTTCGGATGGATTGGGGTTGGATGAAAGAGTGGTGTTTGAAATGCACTGTGAAACTCTGGAAAGTTGGCGGGACTAATGCTTCTGTTGAGGGAAAAAAATGGTAGACATTAAAAATGCAAGTAAAATAAGCGTATAGGACAACAATTCTGTAAACACAATACCCAAATATTTGAGCAACCTAAGGTGATCACTCATTTTACACACTATTAATCTTACATCTACAGGACATGGATTTGTACTTTTCTATTAAGTCTCCTTTCACAATTTCAATAAAGTTCAATGTTATAACACCATGGGGGTGTGGGGAGGGGGTGAGTGAAACTTCTGCTGGACCCTTTTGATGTGTGGTGTGTGAGGGGGGATGTTTGTTGGATGACCTTGCTTTGGGGTAGGAGGGAAGGAGAAGCTAGTTTCTTCTGAATGCCCTTGTCGAAGGCGCGCTTCTTCTGCTGAATGCCCTTGTCGAAGGCGCGCTTCTTCTGCTGAATGCCCTTGTCGAAGGCGCGCTTCTTCTGCTGAATGCCCTTGTCGAAGGCGCGCTTCTTCTGCTGAATGCCCTTGTCGAAGGCGCGCTTCTTCTGCTGAATGCCCTTGTCGAAGGCGCGCTTCTTCTGCTGAATGCCCTTGTCGAAGGCGCGCTTCTTCTGCTGAATGCCCTTGTCGAAGGCCCGCTTCTTCTGCTGAATGCCCTTGTCGAAGGCGCGCTTCTTCTGCTGAATGCCCTTGTCGAAGGCGCGCTTCTTCTGCTGAATGCCCTTGTCGAAGGCGCGCTTCTTCTGCTGAATGCCCTTGTCGAAGGCGCGCTTCTTCTGCTGAATGCCCTTGTCGAAGGCGCGCTTCTTCTGCTGAATGCCCTTGTCGAAGGCGCGCTTCTTCTGCTGAATGCCCTCGTCGAAGGCGCGCTTCTTCTGCTGAATGCCCTCGTCGAAGGCGCGCTTCTTCTGCTGAATGCCCTCGTCGAAGGCGCGTTTCTTCTGCTGAATGCCCTCGTCGAAGGCGCGTTTCTTCTGCTGAATGCCCTCGAAGGCGCGTTTCTTAATCTGAATGCCCTCGTCGGAGGCGCGTTTCTTAATCTGAATGCCCTCGTCGGAGGCGCCTTTCTTCTGAATGCCCTCGTCGGAGGCGCCTTTCTTCTGAAAGCCCTTGTTGGAGGCGACTTTCTTCTGAATGCCTTTTTTGGAGGCGCTTTTCTTCTGCTGAATGCCCTTGTCTATAGTTGTACTTCTGATTGCTCTTGTTGGGGGGGGATGGGCGTGAATTTCTGCTCTTGTTTGTGGGGAAGGGGTGATCTCTACCATATGCACTCTTTTTAAAAGAGGAAGTAATTTCTGCGGGTTGTCCTACCTCGGGGAGGGTCCCTGATGGGCAACCTTGTTTGTGAGAAGGGTGGTTCTAACAGTTGAACAGAAATAATGTAATGAAGAGTTTCTGGTTTACTGTATTATGTATGTTATTTTAAGAAAATCCACACCAATTCTGTCTTCACAAAACAACACGCTGCATTTTCTGGGCAGTACTATTGAGAAGTGTGGTATTAAAAGAGGATGAAGCAGAAAACCGCTATAGTAGTACTGCAGATCTCATTAGTAATAAACAGTGACTGTGTGAGTTGTCAGTAATGGGGGTAAATGTCCGGGTCTTAAACTTAAATTTAGTGGGGAAAAAAAAAAAAAAAATTATTATGAAACAAGATTAGTTTGTTTTTTTTGTTGTAAAATCTCTCAGTCCTACTGGGAAATCTAAAAAAAAAAGAACTGGCTTTTGGCTTGTAGTGATCCCGTATTCTAGGCCAGAGCTACATTTACAATTCTGCAGGTTGATGTTCCAGGCTGGCTCAATGCCTGTACAAAGCGTGCCCTGAAGATTAGCAATTTGTACTGTATTCAGAGAAAGAAACTACAGTTTTATGTTACACGTCAGTAAATGATACAGTCTGCACTTACCTCTGAGATTTCAAATAGTCGTCCTTTAGTGGAAAGAGTTGTTCTTCTACCTTTTCCCACCTTTCCAGACAGCTCCAAAGCCAGTCGGGGTTGACAACATGGAGTGTTTTGCAATTCATGGCTTGTCTGACCTTTTCAGTCCCTAGAAATGAAAAAACACGAGAGATTGTAAAACAAAAAAAAAAAAAAAATACAAATGTTAATCTCACCCCACAGAGGTAGTGCAGAGGAGGGAGGTCCTGGGGACAGATCTGCTCCCAGACCTCAGGGACGTCAATCAAGCCAGATTGGGGGGAATTGGGGAGCGCAGAGTTTGACTTGTCTCGTGAGCACCTTCATCAGTGCAAACAGGTAATTTGCATGCAACTTGCAAACATCAACAGAGGCATGAGCTTGGCATTGTACAAGAGAAAAATGATCAGGCTGTGGTGGCAATTTGGGGAGCTTAAAGGATCTGACAGGTTCTACAGGTTTTTTTTAACCAAATCCAAAATATTATATTATATTATCTGTATACACAGCTCTGGTAAAAAAAAAAAAAAAAAAAAAAAAATAAGAGACCACTTCCAAATGTTCAGTTTTTTAGATTGTTTTTCTTTCTAGGTATATTTTTTAATTTCCAAAATTTTTATTTTAAAATAGGAATTACAACTGGGTAATGGGAAGGATAAGGTAAATACATTACAATATTTTTAGGTATATTTTTGAGTAAAATGTAATTTTTTCTTTTATTCTATAAACTACTGACAACATGTCTCCGAATTCCAAAGCAATACATTTTGTATTTATTTTCTGAAAATGAGAAATGGTCAAAATAACAAAAAAATGCATTGCTTTCAGACCTCAAATAATGCAAAGAAAACAAGTTCATAATCATTTAGAAACAACAATACTAATGTTTTATCTCAGGAAGAGTTCAGAAATCAATATTTTGTGGAATAACCATGATGTTTAATTACAGCTTTCATGCGTCTTGGCATGCTTTCCACCAGTCTTTCACACTGCTTTTGGGTGACCTTATGCCACTCCTGTAAGCAGTTCTTCTTTGTTTGATGCCTTGTGATTATCCATCTTCCTCTTGATTACATTCCAGAACTTTTCAATGAGGTTCAGGTCTGGAGATTGGGCTGGCTATGACAGGGTTTTGATGTGGTGGTGCTTCATCCACACATTGATTGACCTAGCTCTGTGGCATGGCACATCGTCCTGATGAAAAACCCAGTCCTCACAGTTAGGGAACATTGCCTGAGCAGAAGGAAGCAACTGTTTTTCCAGGATAACCTCATATGCGTCCTTTCCAAAGAGGTTTGTTGAATTTTCTTTACCTAATTTTCAGCTTTTCCCAACACCTGCATTTTTTTTTTGTTATTTTGATCATTTCACATTTACAGAAAATAAATACAACATTTTTTGCTTGGAAATTCAGAGACATGCCAGTAGTTTATAGAATAAAAGCGCATTTTACTCAAAAATATACCTATAAAAAGAGAAAAATCAGAAAAACTGAGAATTTGGAAGTGGTCTCTTAATTTTTGCCACAGCTGTGTATACATCAATTTTACATGTAATTTTCCCACATGTTGACTTGGCGAGACTTACTAACCTAACGGTGCCAGAATTCAAGCCAATTGGCAGAAGTTTAATGGCCTGTTTAGATACGGTCAGTCTGTCTCCGCAGCAGATCACCTGTTTGCACAGAACAATGTGCTGCCGAGAAAGCATATGTTTAAGCTTTGTTAAAAATCATCTTGTGTAATTTTTCGGGTGAATCTCAGCCTGTTCCGATAAGCCAACAAACCTGACATGAGGGTTCTGAATTATCGCTTGTTCCCCAGATTATTGGAGTTACTAAAAAGAGAATTTTGTTACTTACCGTAAATTCTTTTTCTTATAGTTCCGACATGGGAGACCCAAACCATGGGTGTATAGCTACTGCCTCCGGAGGACACACAAAGTACTACACTCAAACGTGTAGCTCCTCCCTCCGGGCTAAATACACCCCCTGGATGACAATCTACCCAGTTCAGTGCAAAAGCTGAAGGAGGACATCCACCCATAAGTAGAGATAGAGTAAAACTCGGCAAGACCAGAACTCTGTCTACTAACAACAGCCGGTGAAACACACGGAACAAAAAACTGCCAACAGGCAACAGGGAGGGTGCTGGGTCTCCCATGTCGGAACTATAAGAAAAAGAATTTACGGTAAGTAACAAAATTCTCTTTTTCTTTATCGTTCCTTATGGGAGACCCAAACCATGGGACGTTCCAAAGCAGTCCATGGGTGGGAAATAAACCAAACTGAGAAGTAGGCAAAACCTAACTTCACAAAATGGGCGACAGCCGCCTGAAGAATGCGTCTGCCCAAGCTCGCATCTGCCGAAGCATGAGCATGCACTTGGTAGTGCTTCGAAAAAGTGTGCAGACTGGACCACGTGGCAGCCTGACAAACCTGCTGAGCCGTAGCCTGGTGCCTGAAAGCCCAGGAGGCACCGACAGCTCTGGTCGAGTGCGCCTTAATCCCCGGAGGAGGAGGCACCTGAGAACACTGGTAGGCATCGGTGATAGCCGACCTGATCCAACGAGCTAGGGTCGGTTTAGAAGCAGCGAGACCCTTGCGCTGACCAGTGGTTAGCACAAAAAGTGAGGTGCACCTCCTAAAAACGGAGGTGCGTGACACAGATTCGGAGCGCCCGCACCAAATCTAAGGAGTGCAACGCCTTCTCAAAACGATGCACAGGGGCCGGACATAGAGAAGGCAATGAAATGTCCTGGTTAAGGTGGAAAGGAGACACCACCTTAGGGAGAAAGTTCGGAGTCGGACGAAGAACCACCTTGTCTTGGTGAAACACCAAAAAGGGAGATTCCGAAGAGAGCGCAGCCAAATCAGAAACTCTCCTGAGAGAAGTTATGGCTACTAGAAAAACAACTTTCTGTGAAAGTCTAGACAAAGGAACCTCCCTGAGAGGCTCAAAGGGGGTTTCTGTAAGGCCGTGAGGACCAGATTAAGGTCCCAGGGATCCAAGGGCCGCCGGTAAGGAGGAATGATGTGAGATGCGCCCTGCATGAAGGTGCGCACCTGAGCCAGTCGGGCGATACGCCGCTGGAACAATACCGACAAAGCCGACACCTGTCCCTTGAGGGAATTGAGGGACAGACCTAGCTGTAGACCAGACTGTAGAAAAGACAGGATGGTCGGTAAGGAGAACGGCCAAGGAGCATGGTCGGAAGAGCGACACCAGGACAGGAAAATCCTCCAAGTCCTGTGGTAAATCTTGGCCGAGGAAGACTTCCGAGCCTGAGTCATGGTGGAGATGACCTCAGAGGGAATGCCTGAAGCCGTCAGGATCCAGGACTCAAGAGCCACGCCGTCAATCTGAGAGCCGCAGAATTCTGGCGGAAGAACGGACCTTGAGAGAGAAGGTCTGGGCGGTCCGGGAGATGCCACGGCACCTCTACGGACAGACGGAGCAGGTCTGGGTACCAAGCTCGCCTGGGCCAGTCCGGAGCAATGAGAATGACTCGACGGCCCTCCGTCCTGATCTTGCGCAGAACCCTGGGCAAGAGCGCTAGAGGGGGAAACACATAGGCCAGACGGAACTGAGACCAATCTTGAACCAGTGCGTCTGCTGCGAAGGCTTGAGGATCGTGGGAGCGAGCCACGTAAACCGGAACCTTGTTAGATCCACTTCCGGAGTGCCCCACTTGCGGCAGATTGATCTGAACACTGACGGATGCAGGGCCCACTCGCCGCTGTCCACGGTTTGGCGGCTGAGATAATCGGCCTCCCAGTTTTCCACGCCTGGGATGTGGACTGCAGATATGGTGGACTTGGAGTCCTCCGTCCACTGGAGGATTCGTTGAACCTCCAGCATCGCCAGACGGCTGTGAGTCCCGCCCTGGTGATTGATGTAGGCAACCGCTGTTGCGTTGTCCGACTGAACCCGAATGTGCCTGCCCGCCAACAGGTGGTGAAAGGCTAGGAGAGCTAGAAACACAGCTCTGATCTCCAGCACATTGATCGAGAGGGCTGATTCGGACGGAGTCCAAGTGCCCTGTGCTCGGTGATGGAGAAATACTGCTCCCCAACCGGAGAGGCTGGCATCCGTGGTGAGGATCACCCAGGACGGAGTCAGGAAGGAGCGTCCCTGTGAGAGAGAGAGGGGCCGAAGCCACCACTGAAGGGAGCTCCTGGCCTGTGATGACAGAGCCACCAGCCTGTGCAAGGAAGAGATCCGCTTGTCCCAACAGCGGAGAATGTCCAGCTGCAGGGGACGCAGATGGAACTGGGCAAAGGGAACCGCTTCCATTGACGCCACCATCTGACCCAGCACCTGCATGAGGTGTCTGATGGAATGACGGCGGTGCCTCAGCAGAGAGCGCACCGCCAGACGAAGGGACTGCTGTTTGACTAAGGGCAACTTGACAAGTGCCGGCAGAGTCTCGAATTGCATCCCTAGGTACATAAGTACCTGGGTCGGGGTCAGAGTGGACTTGGGCAGGTTGACAAGCCACCCGAACTGAACTAGCGTGGCGACAGTGAGAGAGACACTCCGCTGGCAGTCTACACTGGATGAGGCCTTGACTAGAAGGTCGTACAGGTAAGGAATCACTGCCAACCCCTGGAGGTGCAGGACCGCAACCACTGCTGCCATGACCTTGGTGAACACTCGAGGGGCCGTGGCTAAGCCAAAGGGAAGAGCCACGAATTGGAAATGTTCCTCTCCGATTGCAAAGCGTAGCCAACGCTGGTGTGAAACCGCAATAGGCACATGCAGATAGGCATCTCTGATGTCGATGGATGCCAGAAAATCTCCTTGGGTCATTGAGGCAATGACCGATCTCAGAGATTCCATGCGAAAGTGCCGCACCTGAACATGCTTGTTGAGAAGCTTGAGATCCAGGATGGGCCGGAAGGAACCGTCCTTCTTGGGGACTAGAAAGAGGTTTGAGTAGAAACCGCTGAACCGTTCCCGGGCGGGAACCGGAACAATTACCCCGTTGGCCTGCAGGGATGCCACGGCCTGAGAGAAGGCGGCGGCTTTGGAGCCGGGGGGTGTGGACAGAAAAAATCTGTTTGGCGGGCTGGAAGAAAATTCTATCCTGTAGCCGTGGGAGATGATATCCCGCACCCACTGATCGGCGACGTGTTGAAACCACACGTCTCCAAAGTGGGAGAGCCTGCCACCGACCAAGGACGTTGCTGGCGCAGCCAGATAGTCAAGAGGAGGCTGCCTTAGTGGCAGCGGCTCCTCCGGTCTTTTGAGGACGCGGCTTTGCGCGCCAGTTTGATTTACGATCCTTGGCTGCGGTAGTGGACGAGGTCGAGGGCTTAGAGGATGACCAGTTAGAGGAACGAAAGGAACGAAACCTCGATTGGATCCTGCCCTGGACAGGTTTCCTGGCTTTAGTTTGTGGCAAGGAAGTACTCTTCCCGCCAGTAGCTACCTTAATTATGTCATTCAGCTGTTCCCCAAACAGCCGGGACCCAGCAAAAGGGAGACTCGCAAGGTACTTCTTAGAGGAAGTGTCTGCTTTCCACTCTCGAAGCCACAAGATCCGGCAGATCGCGAGGGAGTTAGCGGAGGCCACCGCCGTGCGGTGAGAAGCCTCCAGGATGGCAGACATGGCGTAGGATGCAAAAGCCGAAGCTTGAGAAGTTAAGGCATCACTCTCAGGAATAGAGTCCCTGGTAAGGGAATGTATCTCCTCCAGGGAGGCAGAGACTGCCTTAAGAGCCCACACTGCCGCAAAAGACGGGGAGAACGAGGCTCCTGCCGCCTCATATACAGACTTGGCCAAAAGGTCAACCTGGCGGTCAGTGGGATCCTTAAGAGAGGTGCCATCAGCCACAGCTACGACTGTGCGGGCTGAGATTCTGGACACCGGAGGGTCTACCTTTGGGGACTGGGCCCATTCCTTAACCACCTCTGGTGGAAAAGGAAAACGGTCATCTGAACTACGCTTCGGAAAACGTTTGTCAGGACAGGCCCTGGGCTTGGTAACAGTGGTCTGAAAGCTGGAGTGGTTAAAAAACATACTCCTAGCTTTCTTAGGTGAGGTAAACTGGTGCATCTCTACCAGAGAGGCTTGTTCCTCTGACTCTGGTGGGTTGAGGTTCAGTACGGAGTTAATGGACGCAATCAAGTCACTAACATCCGCATCACCCTCAGACAAGTCAATGGGGTACATAGAGGTAGCGTCTGAGCCCACAGTAAACGAATCCTCCTCGCCCTGTACCTCGGCACGTGAATCAGAGCCGTGGGAAGAGGAAGGAGAAGGGTCCCTGCGTCTCCGTTTAGGGGGACGGGGTCCTGGGACATGCTCTGAGAGCTCTGCAGAGCTAGGAGCAGCAGAAGCACCCTGAGAAGGGGGCTGATGCATGGTCAGCAGTGTCCGGGACAGCTGCCCCATGGAGTCGGCAAAAGACTGGGAAATAGCTTGTGAAAAGGATGCTACCCAAGCCGGGGGTTCAGCCACCGGGGCCGGAGCAGCCGGAGGGACCCCTGAGGAGGCTCCAGGCTGAGACACAACCATATTAGCACAGGCATCACAATGTGGGTATGTGCTTGGCTCTGGCAGAATGAGCTTACATGCAGTGCATATAGCGTACATGTTTGCAGCCTTGCTCCGGGTGACAGACATGCTGCTGAGGTGGAAGCTCTGCAGCAAGCAAACACTACTGTAGAATGTCCTGAGCGTGTAATAAAAAGCCCACAACCAGAGGTTGTGGCTTACCAGACCGCTCTCTGTGTGCCCTCCGGATTCCACAGCTCAAAGCCCAAGTGAAGCGTCAGCCCTCCTAAACAGCAGCAGCTGCAGCATCCAGCGCCATCCAGTGTAAGAACGCTGAGAAAATGGCGCTGGAAGGAGGAGGGGGGCGGGTATTAGGCCAAGAGCGGGAAAACGGAGGGCCAGGGAGAGATGCAGAGAGAGATACAGGGGAGGGAACATCTCCCCAGAGAGGAGTGCCCTCCCCTCTGCTGGCCGAGCGGTGGGCGGCGCCACGCTATGCCTCTGTATGCATGACATGCAGAGAAGCCGAAACCGAAACTAGGCCCAAACTGAAGCCGGGGCCTAGATTTTAAAAAGCGGCCGACGAGCAGGCACCTTCGGCGCGGTTCTCAGGGGAAACCCCCAGAACCGGCCGGAATTTACAGTAACGATAAAACACATACTGTCCCCCTAATAAAAGTACCCGGGACCCCTGAAAAACGTCTCAATACTTAGCTTTTGAGACGCAGGGCCAGTCCCTGAGGTAGGGTGAACGCTCCTTCCAGCAGGAACCAGACAGGGCTGCGGATGGAGACCGGTCTCCTGCAAGCAGAGAGGACCGTGACGGCTCCCACTTCAAACCAGAGCCTCTCAGAGGATGTGAAGGAGCACGGCATGTGAAGGCTCCAGCCTTGTAAAGTCAACCTTAACAGCACCGCCGACAGAGTGGGGTGTGAAGGGACATGCCGGGAGTCCAGACTGGACACGCTTTTCTTCCAAATCTTGAAAATCAAAATAAAAATGAAAAAATATCAGAGAATGCAAGTGTGTGTATCCTCCTGAAACACAAAGCATTGAACTGGGTAGATTGTCATCCAGGGGGTGTATATAGCCCGGAGGGAGGAGCTACACGTTTGAGTGTAGTACTTTGTGTGTCCTCCGGAGGCAGTAGCTATACACCCATGGTTTGGGTCTCCCATAAGGAACGATAAAGAAATGAGGTTTAAACTCCTGTAAAGACACCAAAGAAACCGGGAGCTATGCAGGAGGTTTCTTCTTTCTCCCTACCATTGATGGGAATTGGGTTAATGCTTTCCATCAAGTGAGACGATGGGCAGAAGATAGGCACATGTAATCTGCACCTTTAATCTTACCAAACTCGGGCCTTTTCACTACAGTCAATTCTAGATTTATGCAATCAGACATGGGAATAAATAACAGGAATGAATATATGTAAATTTTTTTTATTTTTTTTTGCATTATCTAACCCCAACTTTGCTTGGGTCAGACTTTTAGCCATAACAATTTTTATGCAGAATTAACAAAATACAAAAGCCATCATGAATGAAATGTGGGCATTTTACAATATATTGGGCATCTACTTTCAGTACATGTCTAAAGTGTGAAAATTCTCCTGCAAGTATGGGGTTGTGAAGTTTTAGACTCAACTTTTTAAGAAAAGGTCCTTTGGCAATATGGGGATCATAAAGTGTGGTCCTGTTGAGTGTCAGCTGTTATCTGTTCGGAAATCTTGCATTAATCGGTTACTTTCCCTACAGCGTCACTTCAGGGGAAATTTAGCAGAACCAACCAGATTGAGATGCATTTTGTAATGGATCTCCACACTGACACTGAGAATGACCCAAACATGCAAAGTGTACACGAATACCTATATATTGTGCAGAAAGAATTCATACAACATGAAAGATGGATGAGGCATTTAGTTTATGATATGGGCAGATCTGGTTTAGACGTAATGGTTTTTTTCCCTTTTGATTGTTTCATCTCTTGAGATACAAGTTTGCCTACCTGCTCGTGCTGCGATCAGATGTGTCACCTTGTTTGATCCCTCATCATTAAAAATCAGGTTTTTACTGATTTTTGCACCCAAAGATCTGGCATGATAACATTCCCGTGTCCTCTCTATTGGAAAATTTGTGGGATGAAGGCCACTGAAAGCAATAATTGTGTTGTCCAGGACTTTACTCTTCAGCTCTGGCACAATTTTACGGATATCCGGAACGTCTTCTAGCTCCTTCTTGAGGTAACGCTCATACTTTGCATAGTAATCTGTGTGTACCCTGACAAGGATCTCCTCTAGGTAGATTAAGTGATCATCTTCATCTAGGTCTTCGCTGTCATCGTCGTCTTCTTCCATACTCTGGTCTAGCGATTCTCCCACTGTTATTCCGGACTGCTCACTATTCTGGGACTCAGTTTCCACCTCCTTCTTATCCGTGCATCCATTTCCTAAGTCAATGAGAGTATCTGGTTCTAGTCCTTGAACCTCCATCACCTCATCCTGCAATAATAGCTTATCTTTAGTTTCCGGTAATAGTCTTTTATCATCACTTTTGTGATTCTCAGTCAATGGTTTGCCAGATGAAGACTCTACAGAAGATTCCAGAGACCCCTGCTCTGGTTTTTTTGACTTCCTCCAACTTCTTTTACATTCGCTTTCACTCCCAGAAGAGGATGAAGAGGGTGGTGATTTTTTATCATCAGCCTCACTGTCACTATCACTAGAAAGGTCAAAGTCTAGATCTTTTGCAGTACCAGTCTTTGTTTGAGATTTGGCAAGCGCTGTCCTGTCATCTTGTTCTATAGACTGCTCAGCTTCGGATAGCGTTTTGTTTTTACCATCATCGTTACAAGAATCCTGACCGGTGACAGACTCCTGCTCCGCTAGTCCGTGGCTAGCATCACAATCCTTTTTGCATGGCTCACTGCCAGAAGGGTTGCCATTAACCTCCTTCACACTTTTCTCAAGTCCATTACTGTGCTCCTCTATTGGAAGGCTCTTTGACTGATCGGGATCCTGCGTAAGTGCCTCAGACTGCTGAGCCGCCGCAGATACTTTGGAGTTGCCTACTGCAAAAAGAAAAAGAAAATCTTAAAAATGGAAACCGTGATGCCAACCTTAGTAGCTGTCAAAAGAAATTATGGGGAATCTTTCACAAACACATACGGAGTGGTAAAGCTATTGAGTAAAAACTAATAGTGAAAATAAAGTTTCGTAGATATATCTGAGAAAGTTAAACAGGTTGTACCAAGATTGAAAGCTATCCTATGACCATAACTTACGAATAGTGGGTAATCTTACTTGTGGGGACCCCACTGATTTGGAGAACAGGGCTCTGCAGAGGTCAAGCACATGCACATATTCTTTTTTTTGTCTATGGGACTGTCAGAAAACCCAGAGTACAGCGGATCGGGATACAAATGGTTATAGGGGTTAATGTCCAGGCTTTTTTAAATTCCTTTAAAGGGCACGTTCACACCATCGTATAAAACTCAGCCGAGTACAATGGAAGTAAAAACAGAAGGGATTCCCCTCAGACTGATCTTATTCAATGAGGCAGTGTAGATAGTGTAGATCCGTGATTTTTTTTTTCTCTGTTTTTAGAGCTACATTACCATTCTGTAGCATAGGACACTAAAGCCCCCGTCATATTTAACGACTTACCAGCGATCCCGAAAACGATGCGACATGATAAGGATCGCTGGTGACATGTCACACAGTCAGATCTTACCAACGACGCAGTAATGATCAGCGACCTGTATAACGATCTCGGCAGGCGTTGGGACTGTGTTAGGAGGTCGTTGGTAGGCATCAGACACAGTGATGCGTCCTGCCCAGCAGGACATCGCATTTGAAGAGAATGGTCCCAACCATTCAGCAACAACTAGAGATCTCACAGCAGGGGCCTGATCGCTGGTAGGTGTCACACATAACGAGATCGCTGCTGCGTCACGAAAACTGTGACGCAGCAACGATCTCGTTAGCGATCTCGTTGTGTGTGACGGGGCCTTAAGTGGTCCTGTCCTGTAAATGAATAATGGTTGCTGAAAAAAAAAAAAAAAACCAAAAAAAAAAACCAAAATAAAAAACATTGCACACGAACAGCACACAGATGACAAGGAAGAAAAAAAAAAAAAATTGTCCTACTTTTCTGGATGCAAACCGGACTGATTTTTTTGTACACTAGTGTGTGTACCCTAAAATAATCTTTTCTTCTGAACCCCATGCTACAACTTGCATATTATATAAAGGTCTCTGTATACGCTAGTAAACAAAGACCATATAACGCATTCGGAGGCCTCCCGGACTCTCCAAATGCAGATGATGCCGAGGTGAGAGAAGTATCCAACCTGTTGGAATACAACGGCTGATCCAACTGTTCGGGGTTGTTTCTCAGAGAGCATAACACTTGGCCAAGCCCAGTATTGTGTGTATTGGAGAAAGTTAGGAGAGACTAAAGTAAGCTGCATGTTCATCTGGTAAACAACTTTCCAATGTGTATGTCCAGCTTTAAGGCTCATTTCCAGTAGGTGACTAGTAATTATAAACTACCGCTGGTCATCTGAACAAGCCGATTGATGGTTGTGTAAAGGGATTGTCAGAGAATGACTGTTCAATCCACGTACAAGCGCTTGGTGTATCATGGTGTGACCAAGCATTTCAATCCACCTTCCCACCTGCTTGTTTTCCATCAATCTTTTCCCTTCTCTGGCTCTATGAAGCCACAGCTGTCAATCAAAGAAGAGGAAGAGTGGAGATTGAGAGGAAACAAGCAGGTGGGAAGGGGACTATAAATGTTTCACCCTGCTATGATGCACAGAGCGCCTGCACTTGGTTTCTGTGCTAAGAGTCCCTTTACTAGCCTGTAAAGCCAGACCGACTGTCCATCCCACACTCACAGAATTAAGGCCCAGTCACACACAACGACTTACCAGCGATCCCGAAAACGATGCGACCTGATAGGGGTCGCTGGCAAGTCGCTGGGAGGTCGCAGGTGAGATGTCACACAGTCAGACCTTACCAACGACGCAGTAACGATACAGGTCGCAGTAGCAACCTGTATAGCGATCTGAGCAGTCACTGTGACCCTGTCACACAGTGTCAAACACAGGGATGGGTCCTGCCCAGCAGGACATCGACTTTGAAGAAAATGGCCTGGACCATTCTGCAACGACCGGCGACCTCACAGCAGGGGCCTGATCACTGGTAGGTGTCACACATAACGAGATCGCTACTACGTCACAGAAACCGTGACTCACCAGCGATCTCGTTATGTTTGACGGTACCTTAATGGTTTATAAATAAATTGAATGTGCATTGGCAGTCATTGTTCCCGGCAGCACATCACCTGTTTACCTAAGATTATGTGCTACCAAGAACGATACTAGTTAAGCAACCTTAAAAATCATTTCACCTGCTAAATGAGCAGTTTGCTTGTTCAAGTGATTTGCAGCCTGTTTTCAATGATTAGAAAACGTGCGTTCCCGAAAGCAAATTCCTGATAATCCAGCAGTGTAAATACCTAGTCTACAAGAGAATATTAGTAGTCAATTTAAATAAGCCATTTGTCTTGGGTAGGCATCATAATATGGCCTGTTGGTTAAATCAGGTTATTGGGTTGGGTCCTAAGTTTTTGGTTTTTTTTTTTTTTTAAAAAAAAAAAAAGCAATGTTTTATGTTAAGATATTACTTAAACATATACAATTTTAAATTCTACAATTTTCACATTAGCCACAAAGGCTTTTTAGACTCCTATGTCCTGTCCTATCTGGAAGGATTTCCAGCAAGACTCATTATCAAAGGCAGGATTACTGTGACAGGTAACACCTCTATATATAGATCCACCAATAACAGTAGATGAAAGCACACCTTAGGCTACTTTCACACATCCAGCTGTAGCAGTGCGGCACAATCCGGCGCTCTGCTGAAAAAACAAAACCGCATTTTTTTTGCTGCCGGTTTAGTTTTTTCCAGCATTGGCGCCGCATTGTGGCGCATGGGCTTGCGTTCCATCCGGTTTTTGCCGCATGCGGCAGATTTAGCCTATGCGGCGGCCGGATGGAACGTTCCCTGGCACGTTTTTTTGCTCCGGCAAAAAAAAAAAAATAAAAATAAAAATCGCATTGCGCCGCATCCGGCCGCTGTGGCGCATTTTTCAATGCATGCCTATGGACGCCGGATGCGGCGCAAACCGCATCCAGCCGCCGCATGCAGTTTCTTCCTCTGCACATGCTCAGTAGCGTGCCGCAACCGGAAAAAAACGGACCGGCCGCATGTAAAAACTTATGCAAAGGATGCGGTGTTTTCACCGCATCCGTTGCATAGGTTTCACAGCCGGATTGAGCCGCAGTGCTCAAACCGGATGTGTGAAAGTAGCCTTAATCTGCTCTCTCCCATTCACAACTATTTTTGCTTAGGCTCATTTGAGACCAATAAAAAAAAGATGGGGTCAATGTCCCACCATTGAGGCTATGTACATGTGTTGTTTCCTGAAACAATCAAAAGTGTCTAACTAAAAATGCTCCACTGATAAATATTAAAATTGCAAGATTTCTCTATATATTTTTTTATACAGATCGTGATATTTAATTAAAAAAAAAAAAAAAGTGCCCAAAATAAATAAACAAACAAAAACATGTGCACTATAATTCAAAAAAAAACCAAACAAACAACAATGATTAAGGGCAGAAGTCTCCACCTGTTAAAGCGCACCAATCACCAGCATTTTCGAATATAACCTAAAGCCAGTGCTATACTGGCTGATTCTATACTATACTATCACGCTGATTCTCTACATACGTTTAGTGGTCAGTTTGAATATTTAGGTTTTGAAATTCAAGAATGTGAAGTTTATAAAATATTCCGCTTCTTGAATGACAGCAGCTGAGGAGCAGATAATATCTGGGGGATGGAATTCATAGTTATCCCCTCCCCCTGTTAGAATTAGTACACTCCCTGACAGAGGTTCTGTCGCTTGTCCAGGTTATGTAAATAAAAGCTTATAACCTGACTTTAAATTCATCCATTGGTTTCATAAATTACTCTTTTGAAAGCTACAACCCTCCCAATTTGGTTTAGGTTATGAAAATAAACTTGCTGCAAAGCTGAAATATTGATCATTTAATGAACACAAAGGTCAGATTTTGGCAAGACAAAAGTTTAGTCATATAATGCACCCAATCCTAGTTTACATCCTCACCTGTGCTCACTAAATGATTGGTTAATTAGTGGGTGTGTTTGAAAAGAAACCCAGCACCCCAGACCTTCACTTGAACTGCAACTTGACCTCTGAGAACATGCCAAAAACCCACCCTGCGACCAAAGCCTTGATCATCAAGAGGCTGAAGACCAGATCCACTGCAGAGGTGGCTGGCACCATTAATGTGTCTCAGCGTCAAGTACAAAGAATAAAAAAAAAAAGATTTGAAGAGACTGGAGATGTGTTTGACAAGCCCAGGTCCTGGAGACCCCGCAAGACAACTGCTCAGGAGAAACGTTTGTTAGTTAGAAAATCCAAAGCCAGACCCTCTTCCATTGCAGTATGGGGTGTGCGAAACATTTGCAAGGTGGAAGGCAATATCAATAGCCTAAATATCAAGACGTATTAGCTACCTCTTACATTCCCAATCATAAAAGGGGACAAATTCTGCAGCAGGATGGTGCTCCATCTCATACATCCATCTCTACAACAAAGTTCCTCCTGGCAAAGAAGATCAAGGTGCTCAAGAACTGGCCAGCCCAGTCACCAGACATGAACATCATTAAGCATGTTTGGGGTAGGATGAAAGAGGAAGCTTGGAAGACAAAACCAAAGAATCTTAATGAACTCTGGGAGGCATGTAAGACTGCATTCTTTGCTACTCCTGATGACTTCATCAATAGACTTGTATGAATCATTGTTGAACCGCATGGATCCAGTCCTTCAAGCTAATGGAAGTTACACAAAATATTAAAATATGGCTCTAATAGCACGACAACTTCATTTACCAATGTTATGCAATATATCTTTGTATTAGAAGTTAATTATTTGTTTGAATTTCACATTACTTTCTGTGGGCGACAAAACTTCTGTCTTGCCAAAATCTGACCTTTCTGTGTTCATTAAATGATCAATATTTCAGCTTTGCAGCAACCTAATTTTCATAACCTAAACCAAATTTGGGAGGGTTTCAGCTTTCAAAAGAGTAATTTATAAAACCAATGGATGAATTTAAAGTCAGGTTCTAAGCTTTTAGTTACATAACATGGATAAGCGACAGAACGTCTGTTAGGGACTGTATAAGTAGACAAACGATTTAACTTTTCACTACCAGGACCTGTGTGAGGTCATACCCATGTGACCAGAAGCGGCAGGGCCTCAACCAACAAAGCTGGATACCAGGTCACATGGGTTTGACCTCACACAGGTCCTGGTAGTGAAAAGTTAAATCGTTTCTATAATACTTATAATACTTCTAACAGGGGGAGGTGATAAGTATGAAACCCCCCCAGATATCTGCTCCTCAGCTGCTGTCACTCAAGAAGCTGCCAATTTATAAACTTTACTTTCTTGAATTTCAAAACCTAAACATGCGAGCTGACCACTACAGGTATGTAGCAATAATGTACGTTGGTTTTTTTTGCCGTGTTTTTGGTACAGATTTTTCCCACTCATTAGTATGAATGAAATCTGCAGCAAAAATGCTGAAAGAATTGATAAGCTGCAGATATATATCTGTAAGGCTAAAATAAGCGTGTGCATGAGACTTCAGGACTCAGTTTGCTGGCATTAGGAAATTGTGACAAATTTTCACAGAAAAAAAATGCGACATCTGCAACTTGTGCACAGGCCCTAAACTGCAGATTACATAATGACAGAAAGTTTCATTAGCACTAACCTCTGCTCCTTATCTGTGCTTCCCTTGATCCGGGCGGTGCATTGATGTCACCTGTACCTTGAAAGTAGACATATTTTTTAACTGTTATCAAATTAGGAGCAAATTTCCAAACATCTTCTCGATCGTCAATGATGCAGACCATAGAGTCCCCACATGGAAAAAGATTCCTTAAAATCGCAAGACAAACAATAAAACTCATGAAAAATTGATACAAGAACATTGGCCAAAAATGAGAGTAAAAGAACAAAAAAGAAATAACAAATGTAGAAAAAGATACACGGCTCACAATTCACTGAGACATTTACCTAAGATTTCCCGTTTTGGAAAAAGGATCTATACATTCATCCCTCGATAAGATTCGATGTGAGAAAAGCTTCTTCTCAGGGTCTAAAAATCCTAAAAAAAAAAAAAAAAACAAAACATTTTTTAAATACATATGCAAGTCCAAGGTTCACAGCCCCATAAAATTTGCTTTGGGGCTAATGCTATGGAAATTTTAAAATCACACATGCAATGCGCTACTGACAATTTGTTTTCAACCATACTTTATTAAGGGTGAATCCCATTTTCAGAAATAGTATTGTCGGATCTTTGTAAAGGTCGTCAATTCTGCAATTTACTGTGTATTCCATTTTTGAGCTGATCTGAAGATATTAGCACTTTTGTACACCGCTTCTTGGAGACCAACCACCGCTGACAGTCACCAGGCCATGCGCAGCGCTTCTGTTCTATGGAGCTTACAGTCACTGTTCTGAAGCTGTTCACAATCGCTGGCGCAGTGATCGGTCTACTGGGCAACGAGCTGTAAACAAAGCTAACATTTCAAGGACTGAAAATTGTAAGCAGTAAATTGCAAAAGTGCCTTCTTTTTTAAGCACAATTGGCAATATTCATCTGTAAAGATGGGAATAACTCTTTAAAGGGAACCCGTCACCAGACTTGGTGAATAAGCTACGGCCTACGTTATCCACAATAGCCGGCATTGAGGTCCTGCACAGGCACACTTTAATCTGCCCTGCTCAGGGCAGATCAAAAAGAATTGTAGTGCGCCTGCGCAAGACCTCAATGCCGGCGAGTGTGTATGACGTAGACGCGCCATGCACCCAGGCTTCAGAAGAAGGAGGACAAAGATGGCCGAAAGAGGAGGCGCCGCACCTGGAGAACGGAGATACCCACCTGACCCGTCTGCACCGTACCGACCGTTTAGGTGAGCAGAATAAAGTCATTTTTATGTTCTACACAGCGACCTGGGCTCTTATACACAGCATGTTAGAATACTGTATATAAGAGTCCACTGGTGGCCGCAGCTTATAGGCCCCAAATCTGGTGACAGATTCCCTTTAATACATGGCAAGAAAAAGGTGAAAAACTAGCTTACAAGTGGAATTATTCAACAGTAGGATACCATCCATTTTTGGACTACAAAACATTAAAAATGGGCTCCCATGTTGCAGCAGCCACATGTAGCCAATTGCTGCACAATTTTGCAGGAAGAACCTAATCTCTTAGCTCTATACATATTGCACCCATGGGTGCGCGATATTGGCAAGCTTAAAATTGAAAAGAAATGGTGTGAAAGTAGATTTGTAATAGGCCATTACAACAGACACGTGTTCACCCTAAAGCGGGCTTTACACGCTACGACATCGCTCAAGTGATCTCATTGGGGTCACGGAATTTGTGACGTATATCCGGTCGCTTTAGCGATGCCGTTGCGTGTGACACCTATGAGCAAAAAACGTGAAAAATCGCTCATCGGTGACATGGGGGTCCATTCTCAAATATCGTTACTGCAGCAGTAACGAGGTTGTTCCTCATTCCTGCGGCAGCACACATCGCTCCGTGTGACACCGCAGGAACGAGGAAGCTCTCCTTACCTGCCTCCCGGCCACAATGCTGAAAGAAGGTGGTGGGCGGGATGTTACGTCCCGCTCATCTCCGCTTCTATTGGGCGGCGGTTCAGTGCCGCTGCTGTGACGTCGCTGTGACGCTGAACGAACCGCCCCCTTAGAAAAAAGGTGGTTCGCAGATCACAGCGACGTCGCAGGGAAGGTAAGTCCGTGTGACGGGTCCGGGCGATGTTGTGCGACATGGGCAGAGATTGGCCCGTGTTGCACAAACGATGGGGGGGAGCGGGTACCCACGCTGGCGATATCGGTACCAATATCGCAGTGTGCAAAGCGGCCTTTATCGTACTGCAAATTTCATTCCATACATCAATTCCTCACAGCACAAAGTGCAACATGGCAACAAGCTAACAAAATCACTGAATGAGCGCAAATCAAGAAAAACTCTCCTTACATCAGGAAAATAAGGAATGGGCTGGTGTGGTACTGGCCCAAATCGGCAAAATGTGCACACACACTTTACTGTTCTCTCTAAACACTAAGCAACATATTGCATTTGTGGCCCTATACTGCCCTCTTGTGGTACAAGCAGAAAAGTAATAGTGAAAGTAAAAGCAATGTCATATGTTCTCTAATTTGTTAGGAAAAATTATATTTTATGAAAACAACAAATTCCATTGACAATTTTCTGTGATACTGCCTTTCCGTCAATCTTGCCATATAAGGGCTTGTTTTTTGCGGGACGAGTTGTACTTTTAAATGAAACCATACGTTTTACCATTTAGTGCACTGGAAAACTGCAAAAAAAATCCAAGTGTGGGAAAAAATTAAAAGAAAAAAAAAAAATGTGAGATTGTTTTTGGGATATTTTATTTATCATGTTCACTATATGGTAAAATTGATGTGTGGGTGTGATGCCTCAGTTTGATGAGAGTTCGTAGCCACCAAATATGTATAGGTTTACTTTTATCTATCTAAGGGGCTAAAATTCAGAAGGTTGTCCCGAAAAAAAGTGGTGTACTTTTTGCGCCATTTTTCAAAACCCATAGCGTTTTCATTTTTCGGGATCTATGGCTCAGTGACAGCTTATTTTTTGCATCTCGAGCTGACGTTTTTAACGGTACCATTTTTGCGCAGATGCTACATTTTAATCGCCTGTTATTGTATTTTGTGGCGGCAAAAAAAAAATAATTTTGGCGTTTGGAATTTTTTTGCAGCTACGCTGTTTACTGATCAGATTAATTGATTATATACTGTGACAGATTGGGCATTTCTGAACGCGTTTTATACCAAATGTGTATATTTTTTATTCCTTTTTATCCCTTTACTGGGGCGAATGGGGGGGGGGGGTTATTTGAACTTTTAGGTTTCTTTTTTTTTTTTTTTTTTTTTTTAAATTCTGCAAAACTTTTCTAACAAAAAAAAAGTTATTTTACTAGTCGCCCTAGGGGACTATAAGGATCAGCAGTCTGATTGCTTGTTCATTTCTGTGGATCACAGCTGCAGAACTTGATCTGCAGAAATGCTGCTCTTCTCGAACAGCCAGCGCTCTGCCGGCAGTAAGAGGAAGTGAGTCATGATAGCTACAGGAGTAATCATATGACCCTGTGCTACCAAGGCAACCGTCGGCTCCACGTGATCACATCACGGGGCCGCCAATGGCAGTGGAGAAAGGGGTGTTTCCTACTGCAGACATTTACATCATGCTGTCACATTTTGACAGAGCGATCTGAGGGCTTAACAGGCACCGGTAGCCTGATAACTGCACATGTCAGCTGTACAAATCAGCTGACATGTGCGGGACTCACCGCAGCAGCCGGTGGTGATTATCCCAACATGAGCCATGATGTACCAAATATGTCATGCGTCGTAAAGAGATTAAAACTCGTAACTTTTTTTTGTCCATTTTCTTTTAACACCCTTTTTTTAGGACCCATACCTTTAGTTTTCCATCAACATAACCTACATTAAGGTGTTTGTTTTTTGTTTTTGTTTTTTGCGAAAGTTAGTTATTTAATAAAAAAAAAAAAGCCAGCTCTTATTTTCATCCTGTTGTAAAAATGATCTGGTAACCCTGTTCTAGGATTCAGTGTGGTTATGGTGATGACAAATCCAAAAAAATATATATGTCTTCAGTTGCCATATTTCAGGAGGCTTAAAAGTTTAATTTTTTGGTGTACAGATGTAGGGGGCTTGTTTTTTGTATATTAAAAGACTAGGAGGGCACCAACCCCTGGGATCTCCCCTGGCACTTATGGAACATGTATTCAAAAAGCAGAAAAAGAAAGTGCCATAAATGAGGGATCCCCAAGCAAATAGTTAATCAAGAATAATAAATATATTTATTGTGGTTCAAAAACATTTGTGTCACACAACACCAACTGTATACATTTAAAAACATTTAAAAAAAAAACATACAAAAACACAAAAGACCAAGTAATCCCAAGTATACACCAGACCTAGATATTAGACAAACTGGCTATTATAGCAAAAAAAGGGAGATTTGCACAGACATAAGAAATGTAAAGCACAAAGTAAGAAAGCTGTATTTAAATCTTTCCCAAATAGCTGCAGTAAATCAAACCCCTAACTCCAGCTTGCAGTATGGTCATAATAGACCATGAGTAAAAGCCTGGGCAGAGTGCAATATATGGACGTCTACATCTAGCAAAACCCCATGCTGTCTTTGGGAGCTTGGGCATAAGACCTCTGACCTCTACCAGAATACCGGAGTCCCCTGATGATTCCTAAACGATGAAACGCGTCGGGACGAGGCTAGGAACGGTATAGGGGTTTCAAGTGAGGGTTAGCTGTGGTCTGCCCTTGTTAGGGCAGAAGTCTTTGGGGTAACAGGTAAAGGTAGTTTCCCTAGGGATGTGTAGGGTCAGTGACAACATGAAAATGGAAGGACCCACACAGAGGAAACCTTGATGTACCCCAAGCTACATAATATGGGTGAGATTGTTCCTATTTATTCTCATCTACAGTACTTCTACATATTGCAAGTTCCTCCTCTGAGGACCAATATATAGTACCTTGGTTGTTTATATTGAGTTTTTTTGATTATTTTTTAGTGCTTATTCTGTGAACCACTGTCTTTTTGGGCTAAATAATACTCAATTATTGTTTGTTTTGTTTTTCATTTTGTTATATATGTATAGGCTCCTTGGTCACCATATTCAACATCAAATGGTATAGTCTGATATATCAGTACACTAAGGAGGTTTTGGTTACATTATACCTAATCTAGGTTTTTAAGAGTATTAGGATTAAAAAAGTTACATTTTAGCCTCTTATTTTTGCTTTGTACATAACTATATTTAAGTGGCCTGCCTGTATTTGAGGACTGCTGTTTTGTGTGCATCAACACAGGTACAAATCCAAAAATCTAAGATGGTTACAAATTGAATACGTCTATCTATTGTTCATAGCAACTTGCGCTCCATTATTTTATTTTTATTTTATATCAGTAAATAATAAAGATCCAAACCCCTCTGCATAAGCAAGTGTAAGGATGAAATCCCATTCCATGCAGTTATTCTGGCATGTAAGCTAGGACAGTGGGCAGAACACCCCCTCTAGTGGTGGCAGCCAGTATGCCGTGTACATTCACAATAATAAATAAAGATGTGCATTCCACTAGTGCAAGTATGTCCTAGAAATTCTGGCCCTCTCAATTTACTGAACTCCTCATAAGAAAAGAGTGCCGTACGCTCCAGAGCTAGCATTCTAGTAGTGGGATCTTACAAGAGGTCAACAAGCAGAGGACTTGTAGCTCCATTGGAATGAGGACGTGTTACAAAACCAAACTATAAAGTGTCACAGTTTAGGACAACGGCGAAGGTGCTGCAATCAGTACTTTCTACACGTGGCCATTCAATGCATGGTTGGCTATTCATTGTAGGAATAGGAAAGGCTATATGAAGAGCTCATTGGTGATTCCAGCTTATGACCCAGCCTGATTCTAAGGCCCTGTGCGCACTGGAAAACGGAATTCTCTTAAGAAAATTCCGCAGGCTCTGAAAGATTACCGCACCTGCGGTAAAAAAAAAGCGGCAAACCGCACCCGAAAACCGCATGCGGTTTGCCGCGTGCGCGTTGGTACATGTGCTTTTATGCATTCGATGCAATAAAGCACATTGAAAAAAGAAAAAAAAAAAGTAATTTCCTTCTGAGACAGAGACAGACAGCGGGAGAGACAGACAGCGGGAGAGACAGACAGCGGGAGAGACAGACAGCGGGAGAGACAGACAGCGGGAGAGACAGACAGCGGGAGAGACAGACAGCGGGAGAGACAGACAGCGGGAGAGACAGACAGCGGGAGAGACAGACAGCGGGAGAGACAGACAGCGGGAGAGACAGACAGCGGGAGAGACAGACAGCGGGAGAGACAGACAGCGGGAGAGACAGACAGCGGGAGAGACAGACAGCGGGAGAGACAGACAGCGGGAGAGACAGACAGCGGGAGAGACAGACAGCGGGAGAGACAGACAGCGGGAGAGACAGACAGCGGGAGAGACAGACAGCGGGAGAGACAGACAGCGGGAGAGACAGACAGCGGGAGAGACAGACAGCGGGAGAGACAGACAGCGGGAGAGACAGACAGCGGGAGAGACAGACAGCGGGAGAGACAGACAGCGGGAGAGACAGACAGCGGGAGAGACAGACAGCGGGAGAGACAGACAGCGGGAGAGACAGACAGCGGGAGAGACAGACAGCGGGAGAGACAGACAGCGGGAGAGACAGACAGCGGGAGAGACAGACAGCGGGAGAGACAGACAGCGGGAGAGACAGACAGCGGGAGAGACAGACAGCGGGAGAGACAGACAGCGGGAGAGACAGACAGCGGGAGAGACAGACAGCGGGAGAGACAGACAGCGGGAGAGACAGACAGCGGGAGAGACAGACAGCGGGAGAGACAGACAGCGGGAGAGACAGACAGCGGGAGAGACAGACAGCGGGAGAGACAGACAGCGGGAGAGACAGACAGCGGGAGAGACAGACAGCGGGAGAGACAGACAGCGGGAGAGACAGACAGCGGGAGAGACAGACAGCGGGAGAGACAGACAGCGGGAGAGACAGACAGCGGGAGAGACAGACAGCGGGAGAGACAGACAGCGGGAGAGACAGAGTCCCTGTGAGCACACGCTGCATTTCTCACGGTCGGCAGTGAGTTCACATTACCGGTCGTGGGAAACGACCGGTAATTACCTCTGCAGGCTCGTTACGAGGCTGCATTCAGCGCTGTGTCTGTCAGTCGCGGCTGGATGCAAGCATCACAGGATGTGGATTACGCCGGAGCTGTGTATTTCAGGGGGGTTAATAAAGGGGTGAACCAGGGGCTTTTTTGTGTTTTAAAATAAAGGATTTTTCGGTGTGTTTTTTCACTTTACTTACGGGTTGATCATGTCAGCTGTCTCATAGACGCTGCCATGATCAAGCCTGGACTTGGTGGCGGCGATCCGCCATTAACTCCTTATATTACCCTGATCGTCACGGCATCTGGAAGAGCTGGGGACACTCTGGGACTGCCGCATAATGCATGCGACAGTCCCGGGGCAGCTGCGGGCTGATATTCTCGGCTGCGGGGGGGGGGGGGGCGGGGCATTAACCCTGGCCCTCGCCCTCCCCAGCCTGAGAATACCGGGCCGCCGCTGTGTGCTTACCTCGGCTGGACGGTAAATATACAACGGAGCCCGCGTGTTTTTTTTTTCTATATGTCCGTTTGATTTCTATGTGTGTTCTATGTGTCTGTGTGTGATGTGTGTGTTTTCTATGTCTCTGTGAGTGTGATCTGTCTGTGTCTGTGATGTGTATGTGTGATGTGTGTGTGTTTACTCTCTGCTCCGCTTCCTCTTCCTGGCATAATGACATCACTTCCCTGCAAAACCGCAGGCAGTGATGTACATTACCGGAGGTAAACCGCGAAATACCGCAGGGAATAACGCAGGATAACGCAATGAACCGCACAGAATTTCCTGCCTGCGTTATTCCCTGCGGGATTTCACGATTACATTGCAGTCAATGGAGTGAAATCCCGCAGCGACGTGCGGAAAAGAAGTGACATGCAATTGTTTTTGCTGCGGGAATCCCGCAGCAAAACATGCAGCTGTCAAAATCCGCATAGTACGCACAGTATTTTTTTTCTCATAGGTTTTGCTGGTGAATCACTGCAGAGATGTTATGAACATTTTCTGCAGCGAAACATGCAGCTAAACCGCAGGAAATCTGCGGCAAAAACCGGCAAGTGCGCACGGGGCCTAACGGTTTTGTTTTTTCTCAGCGTTGAAGTGGTGCTTTAAATCACCCTTTGATACGTGGCTCCATCTTGTGACCAACTACTGATTGGCTGGAAGTTAGATGTTAAGGGGAATCTGTCAGGTTCCTTATGGCCTCCAAAATCAACAGTATTTACATTTGCATGTCCATATTCCCTTCCTAACCAGCCCTGTATAACATCATTCACTAAAATATTTTACTGATTTCTGGGAACAGGTAGGCAACTTGCTAGATATACACTTGAGCACGAAACTGGGTATCTTGGGAGTAGTAGGAGAGGTGGTAGGCCCTGCTGCTACACAACTTGTAATATTGAATAATCTGTTGAGGAAAAAGATTGCTAGACACTGGTTGGCCACCAGCCCACCTGGGATGTCCGAGATAATTGCCAGCCTAAATAATACCATTCTAACAGAGAAAAGAATTTATATCACAAGAGCCATTCCCAAGTTCGGTAAATAATGGGGTGAGTGGATTCTTAGTCCTTCTGTGGTTTCTATGGAGCTTGCCAGCGATGTGCTCTCTAATGGTTTGCGTTTATGAACATGTATGTGGTATGACTTGTATTGAAAATTTCTCTCACCAGGGGGTTAAGGGGATAGTTGGACGGGGCATGGAAGGGGGGGTAGGGGTAAAAGGGATGGGCTATTTCTAGTTATATAAAGAATATTGTGAACCTTGATATGTATTACATTCCGATGATGCCATGATCCGTTATGACTATACTGTGCCTAATAAAATTTGTTTGATATAATTAAAAAAAAAAAACAAAAAAAAAAAAACAGCATTTATTACATTCATTTTTCTTATTAAAATTAGGCTTGTTACTAGTTGCATGTGCGCTAATTTCGCGACTAGTCAGCCCTTTTTCCATGTTACTATGCCCCTGTGGGCGTGATAACATCGTTTCCAAGAGCCAGTGTCATCGTCAGCTCCTGGAAATCTCATGCATATGCGCGGCTTGTTCTGGTTGCATCAGTGTGTATCAAAAGCAAGGTGTACTTGCCCCAGTTTCAGAGGACGCACTGCGCATGTTCAGAAGCCTTCGGCACTACCGCACATGCGCAGTGTACCTCTGAAGCCGGGAAGCGTACACTCACCTACAGAGGCACGCGAATGCCCGGAAGTGCAGAATACTTCAGATGAAGCGCAATGACAACACGGAAAAAGGGCCGACTAGTCAAGAAACTAAACGCCCCTGCGACTAGTCATAGGCCTAATTTGAATAAGAAAAACCTAGGTAATAAATGCATTTTTTAAGTTTTATTTTAGAGAATGGGATGGAAGGGCTGGTTAGGAAAGGAATGGGAAATGTAAATGCTGCTGGTTTAGAGGGCATAAGAGACCTGACCGGTTCCCTTTAAAGCAACACTCCAGCAGAAAATAAAATATGCTAGCATGGGGCTTTGGATATTTGCTGCATTTTTTTATGAACAGTTGTGTCACAAACTGAAGGATTTCTTAGTTCCATCAACGTGAATGAGATTACTGAAGCCTCTTGCACATCTTATTTTTTCCTTGAAATTTGAAGCAGTTTCAAATCTACAGGATATCAATTCTGTGTTTTTGCAACTTGTTACTAATACTAATTAATGGGGAGAAAAAAAAAAGTAAAAAAAGCATGTAAAAAAAAAAAACCCCCACAAAAAAATAAGCATCAAAGCCACGTAAAAAAAGTGTGTATTTAATAGGGCGTTTTTCCTGCCAACACTTCAGTATTTGCAGCAGGAATGTCAGCAGTAGTTACTTAATGTGTGCCCATACCCTAAGGTGGATTTACACATACATGAGGCTGTAGAGTTTGGGTCAGGATGACCTGCAGCCGGTGCATGCTCAGATCATTATGCATGGAAGTGAAAGTCAGGCCTAATGCGGGCATCACACGGTATGATCTATCGTGAGATCGCATGAGCGATCGTACCTGCCACCGTCGTTTGTGCGTCATAGGCAAATCGCTGCCTGTGTCGCACAAAGTCGTTAAACCGCCATCACACGTACTTACCTGCTGAGCGACGTCGCTGTGGGCGGCGAACATCCACTTCCTGAAGGGGATGGTTTGTTCGGCGTCACTGCAACGTCACACAGCTGCCGCCCAATAGAAGCGGAGGGGCGGAGATGAGTGGGACGTAACATCCCGCTCACCTCCTTCCTTCCTCATTGCCGGCGGGATGCAGGTAAGCTGTGTTCATCGTTCCCGGGGTGTCACACGGAGCGATGTGTGCTGCCCCGGTATGACGAACAATCTGCGTAAATAAGATTAAATGATTTTATAAAAATAAGCGACTGGTACACGATACACGATTTACAACCGATTTGCGAACGTTAAGAGACGCTCTTAGGTGTCACACGAGACGACGCCGTGAACGATGCCAGATGTGCGTCACGAAAACCCTGACCCCGACGACATATCGCACGATACATCGCCTCGTGTGACGCCCACATAAGAAGCGGTTGTGCAGATGGGGAAAACTCTTAGGATTTTTTCTAGGACACATTAAGGAAAAGTATGACGCACATTTGTAAGAACTGAACAGATAATACTGACCAGCAATAGTATGTGCATAAAGCCTGCTTCCAAAGGTGAAAACGTGCAGCTCGTATAGTTTGGCAATTTTCTCTAAAAACTCTTTACAATGTGGACGCAAACGTGTGTGCAACATTGGTTCTCCTCGGCCCAACTGGAAATGGAATATACCCTGGAAGAGAAGATAAATAGATCAGCAATAACGTAAAACCCCAGGAACAATAATACAGCTGCATTAAAAAGCAAAGTCAACTGCACTGTAATACAAAAGGGCTGCAGAATGCGGAGGCCTGCTAGCCAAGCGTATGTTTTCTGAAAGGGTAGTTACTTAATATATGAGTTACTATACGGTAGGCAGCATTATTTGATGCAATTGACAATATTTTAATGCTGGGTGACACTTGAGAAAAATTCTCCATCTGGGAGATTAATTGCTCTGCAAAACTGTCCATTTGGGGTACTGTGTAATATATATTTATAGACAAGTCTGACAATTAGATGGAGACTTTGGCAGGACTGATATATAGAATTAAGTTGTCTCAGTGTATATTCTTTGGTATGCCCTCACTAAGCGTAGAGCTTTGGAGGGTAAGCCATCGTTGAGTGGGGGCGCCACAATGCATTAATTAGGGTGCCAACCTCCGCGGCCAGGAAAGGCAAGTATTCAGGTCACTGCCCTGGGGCCCTTCCCCTCTATTTTTTTGTGACCTTGTCGTTTGTTGTAGGGGTTTATAAGCGTTGTTTTTAAAAGCAGGGCCTCACAGGCCTTCATATCTGGGTGAGCCCAAGGCTATTACTTGGCCCATGGGGTCACCCTGACCACAACACGATCGCAATCACATCTGAGCAGAGAGGGATCCTCCTTCCCCTGCTTTGCCGATTAATGTCGCTGTCACTATTGGTTTAACAGCCCGTGATTGGTGCTACCGTGTTTTTCCAAAAATAAGACCTTCCTCAAAAATAAGCCCTAGCAGGGATTTTCAGCATTTTCGGAGAAAGGCTTAAATATAAGCCCTCCCCCGAAAATAAGCCCTAGTCCCAAATCAATAATGAAGTGTCCGTGCAGCTAAAAAAGATACAGATACTGCAGGACACTTCATTATACACAGCGGCACCCGGCAATTACACTCACCTGACACTGAGCGGCAGGACCTGCAGTGATCACACACCCACACACAAACAATCAGATCTCACACACAAACATCGGCTCACACGTAAACAACAAAACACACACACACACACACACACACACACACACACACATCGGATCGCACACACATCGGATTGCATACACACTCACCTCATCCAGTGACACCGATGTCTTCTCGCCAGGAGAATCCTGTGAGGCAGTGCGGTGCAGCGCGACGAACAGGACCTGCGGCCGGACACGTGACTTGCTGATGTGATGTGTGTGTAAGTGTGTGTATCTGTGATGGCTGTGCGTGCCTGCGATCTGCTGTGTGTGATCTGCTGTGTGTATCGGAGATCGGCTGTGTGTGTATCTGTGATCGGCTGTGTGTGTGTGTGTGTGTGTGTGTGTGTGTGTGTGTGTGTGTGTGATCGGCTGTGTGTGTGTGTGTGTGTGTGTGTGTGTATCTGTGATCGGCTGTGTGTGTGTGTGTATCTGTGATTGGCTGTGTGTGTGTGTGTGTGTTGTGTGTGTGTGTGTGTGTATCTGTGATCGGCTGTGTGTGTGTGTGTGTGTATCTGTGATCGGCTGTGTGTGTGTGTGTGTGTGTGTGTGTGTGTGTGTGTGTGTGTGTATCTGTGATCGGCTGTGTGTGTGTGTGTGTGTGTGTGTGTGTGTGTGTGTGTGTATCTGATCGGCTGTGTGTGTTTGTGTGTGTGTGTGTGTGTGTGTATCTGTGATCGGCTGTGTGTGTTTGTGTGTGTGTGTGTGTGTGTATCTGTGATCGGCTGTGTGTGTTTGTGTGTGTGTGTGTGTATCTGTGATCGGCTGTGTGTGTTTGTGTGTGTGTGTGTGTGTATCTGTGATCGGCTGTGTGTGTGTGTGTGTGTGTGTGTGTGTGTGTATCTGTGATCGGCTGTGTGTGTGTGTGTGTGTGTGTGTGTGTGTGTATCTGTGATCGGCTGTGTGTGTGTGTGTGTGTGTGTGTGTGTGTGTGTGTGTGTATCTGTGATCGGCTGTGTGTGTGTGTGTGTGTGTGTATCTGTGATCGGCTGTGTGTGTGTGTGTGTGTGTATCTGTGATCGGCTGTGTGTGTGTGTGT